>NW_020926159.1:259-233614 GCF_003984885.1 Neopelma chrysocephalum
ATCTGAATCTTCTTTTGATGCCAAGAAAACAAACTGCTCACACTGAGATGCTCAAGAGTTCCCCAAGGTCCAGCTCCTCAACAGGCAGCTCAGTAGCCACCAAGGCTAAACTGGCAGTAAATTGGAAGGTCTGGTCCAGCTTACATCCACACAGCAAAACTGCCTGTTCCACTCAAAAAAGGTGGAACATATCCAAAATAGTATCTGGATACAATCCTGGCCTGTGCTAACCCATAGTTGATGGCCAGGAGATGTTTGGTTGATAGCTGGCCAGAGATAACACGCAGAACTTGGGTTGTATCCCAGCCCTGGTTTATTTTCTAGTATGGATATAGCCCATAGGGTTCCTTACATTGTTGCTACATGAAGAGAAGATCCAGAGGACCAGGGAAGCCAGTGTTAGTCGGCTGTGTGCACAGGGAGATCAGAGCAAGTGGCAGTTTTGTTTGTCTGAAATTGCCTGCTCTGGCACCTGGCATCAGTGTTTTGGGGGAAGAGAGAAGTGGATGCAGCACAACCATGTGTAATAGAACTGCATCTGGATGCTAAATTCCAGAGGCAGGTGGCTTATCTCATCCCAACAGAAAGCAGGATAGTAATCAATAATCTAGAGCACAGGCTCTGCAATCTAAAAAGGAGCTGGCAAGAGTTTACAAGGCACAAAGCCCAGAAAAAACATAAAAGGTTTTGTTTCTCACTAAAGCCAAGAAAGGAGCAAATCTGGAGTCTCTTCAGCAGACTGAAGTGTTTTAGAATGAGGGAGGTTGCAGACTTGGGTTTCAATGGCATGTATAGTCTGTAATCACAGAATCATCTAAGCTGGAAAAAAACTCTTAGATCATGGAGTCCAACCTTTGACCAACCTTGACTTTGTCAACTAGATCATGGCACTAAGTGCCACATCCTTGTTTCTTGAACACTTCCAGGGATGGTGACTCCACTACTTCCCTGGGCAGCCCCTTTCAACATTTAACAGCCCTTCCAATGAAGAAAATATTCCTGATGTCCAACCTGAACCTCCCCTGGCACAGCTTGAGGCCATTTCCTCTCATCCTGTCCCTTGTTCCCTGGGAGCAGAGCCCGACCCCTCTCTGGCTCTACCCTTCTGTCAGGGAGTTGCAGAGGGTAAGAAGGACCCCCTGAGCCTCCTTTTCTCCAGGCTGAGCCACCCCAGCTCCCTCAGCCGCTCCTGGTGCTCCAGCCCCTTCCCCAGCTCCTTTCCCTTCCCTGGACACGCTCCAGCCCTTCAATGTCTTTCCTGAAGTGAGGGGCCCAGAACTGGACACAGGACTGGAGGTGCCTTACGAGTGCTCTGTGGGTAATCCCACAGTATGTGGGTAATCCCCAGCTCTCTCACCTTTGTGTCGTAGGTCAGGAACTGCCAGAGGGGGTCGGGACCTGCTGGCACGACGGGCTTTTGCACAGGCGTCCGGCGCTGTTCTATGTAAGGATCCGAAACCAATTGCTCTGGAGGGTTCAGTACAATTCCCTGGCTCTCCATGAACACCTAGGAAGGTCATCTGAGGTGTTAATGTGCCGTGAGTTCTGAAGGTAAGAGGTGGCTAGAGATTATGGATGGACAGAGGTGAGGGAGGTCAGAATACTGCAAGCTCATTCCTCACTCTACTGCAATAGCAAGTACATTAGATAACAAAGATATTTGTTTAAGCTACTTCTTAGCTTTGCTTACCCTTTAATTAATCAGAGTAGTCCTGTCCTCAACATCCTAACTCAGATTTCACTGGAGCACAGTTTTCCTTGGCCTTAGGGCTTTAAATAGAGGATAACTGCCAGTTGGTCTCTTTTATGTAAATGAAAAAGGTTAAATCGGTGTTAAACACAGATGTAGTCAGCCTGAATTTGCAAGAGACTTAGGGCTGTGTCAGACAGTGGAAGTTAGTGTTACCCACACTAGGCCCACCAAGACCTTCCAGGCATGAGGATATGCGTCAGTGGCAGCTTCATTCCATCTTTCAGGAGTACTTTTCCCACAGAAAGAGTGCAATCTGCTTGTTTATGAAGGGTTTTCTTGCTTACCTTGGATGCATGAACAAACTCTAGGGTGTTACTTGTGTACTCGCATCACTCACTCAAAACAACCTCTGAAGTCAATGGACTTGTTCCCTTTTTGGCCTTGGGAAGTGGCCCATGAAAATATTCAGCCCAGGAAACACCCATGCAAACTTCTCCAAGGGGGATGTGGGATCCCCCCGAAGACTCACAAGGCAGGCTCACACTTTCAAACTCACTATTTTCCGGTCTGGAGGGTGCAGGTTAATGATAAATAGACTTGTGGCCTGGAGATGTAGACCCAGGTAAGCTCATTCCACGTTTTTCATCAATATTAACATGAGGACCAGCTCTTCATTTGATGTGAACTGACTTTAACAGTCCTCCAGTTTCAGCACAGCTGGCCTCACAGCCACATATACACCAATTATTACATATGTTTGGGAACATTCCTGGGTATTGAGGCCAACTGGCAAGGAAAAGCCTGGATCTAAACTCTCACAGCTTCCAGAACAGGTTGACTGCACGTAACTCATCTATTGGGAATGGTCCCTGGAGTGTTCTAACTCCTGGCCTGGAAGAGTAGTAGCTGAGCAGGACTGAGATTATCCTGGGGACAATCTAACAGGATACCAGTGTACTGGTAATTGTTATAACTTGTCATTGGATCATTATTATCTCATTTACTGGCATAGAAATAGCCAGAAATAGAAAAGCAGGCAGTGAGTAAGCTTTTAGAAAGGTCAGTTCACACCACGATTCCCAACCCACGGATCATGGCTTGGCTGAGGATGAGTGCAGGGTTATTGATTTTATTCCCTTTCCCTGCCCTTAACAGAGGAATATTAAATCAGAAAAGAGTTAGGATCCCTAATTTCCTTCTCATGTATGCACAATGTTTCTGCACCCAGAGATGAGCCTGGAATTTGTACTGCAAGGAGAAGTCCTGAGGACAAGGGATGGATTCCCAGCAGTCCTGGGGCTAAAGTACCAAGCAGTTCACATGCCCTCAGCAAATATCATATCTTGAACTCTGCATTGGCCTGAAGAAAGAAATCTACACAAAAAGCAAAATGAAAGATTGTGAGCTACAGATGCAAGCTGCTGGACTCTAACAGGTCTGTCCACCTGTAATTCCCAGGATTCTTTCTGTCAGTGTTCTCTGTACCAGCAACCCACCTTGGTGAAGGAGTCGCAGTCGACTAAGCGGTACGTCCTGCCGTACATGGTGATGTTCGTGGCCAGGTTCAGGTCCTTCCAGTGGTAATAATCCCCCTGGTCATTCTTGGGCACCCGGTGGCGTCTCATAAGTTTGCCTTGAATGAGCCCAGAGTTCTTCACCACAGGCTCTATGACACACATGCTGTCGTCTTCCAGGTAGTAGTAGATGCCCACTTGGCGGATCCGGTAATGCTCCTCTGCAGAGGTAAGAACCTCTTCCTTGAAATAGGCATCAAACTTCAAAACCTGCCCAAGGGACAACATAACAGAGGGAGAGGGAAAGAAACAATTTGAACACCATGATTAGTCTATGAAGAGCGATAATTTATTTTTAATTTGCTCTGGCAGTGCAAAGTTACTGGATTGTGTTCTACAAAATCATCAAACACAACTGAGGCCAAATCTGTGAGTGATGGCAGAGGCACCATGAGAGCTTTTATCAAGACCTGCCTTTGACAAATTTGACATGCATGGGACAGGTGTAAAAATACAACCTTTTCCCTACTCCTCCTTAATCACATGCTTATTTCACCTCCTGCCAGGTGCTTGGCTGTTGACCATAATTTACTGACATACCTGACTCTTTATTTCTCAGCTTTACAGCCCCTGATTTAGGGAAGCTAACAAGAGATTTTAATAAAGAGTTCAGCCACAGCTGAGGATTTTAAAATCTGCATGGCTCATCATTTCAAGGCCAGGTTGGATGGGGCTCTGAGCAACCTGGTCTAGTGGAAGGTGTCCCTGCCCATGTTAGGAGCATAGGAACAAGAGAATCTTTAAGTCCCTTCCAACCCAAACTATTCCATGATTGTGAAGTCACATCTATTCAACACTGACAGCAAAACCTGATCTATGCTGGGGAAGCAAGGAAATTAATCAGCCAGTCCCTGTGCTTGGCAGAAGTAGGAGGAATATTCTCTCCAAGATCATTCAGTGCCCCTAAGAGGATGTAGGTGGCCAGTCAGGCCTTGCATACCCAGGCTACATCAGCACAGAGGCCTGGATAATGAAGGGATGATAAAGCAAGTTCCTACCAGTCAGCAAAGTGCCCCACAAGGGACCAGGATGCCCCCAGCAGCACTGGGGCCCCTGATGCTCCTCTGGCTCAAAGGAAGGGGCAGAGAACGATCTGACAGAATAAACAGCAACGTCTGCATCTGAAGGAACAGCCTCAGTAATTAACACAGTACATCTGTTCCCCAGCCTGTCTCACAGACGGGCTGAGGGTTGGCTGGCTCCAGACTGCTCTCCCAGCCCTGGCAGTGTGTGGAGCCCTGCACGTGCCGAGCTCCGGGAGCCTTGCACGGAGCTCTGCAGCCACTGCTCTGTCCGTGGCTGCCAATTGCAGGATGGGACACTGGAGCATTTTAAATCAAGGGTCAGCTCAGGACTGCCCTGAGTAGACACAGAGCCACCTCCTAGTCCAATATGATCACCAAGATGTAACTCAGGAAGTACTAATGGGGCAGCACAGGCTGAGACACGCTGTGATGACCAACACAAGCATAAATAGATAGACCACAGTCAGACTATCAGAGTCCCCACTGCAGACTGACGTTTCCAGTTAAAGCCCAGTTACAATCTCAATACAGTTTTGGAAACACAAAAAGCCAAAGCTGTGGCTTACAGAGCAACAGTTATAAACTGGAGCTTTTCAGAGTTAATCAAACCTCTTTTCCAACCCTGCTGGAAATGCTGGAGTATAACTTGCAGGGAATGTCTTACATCGTTTACGTATTATAATCCTCCTCCCAAGCAAAGAAAGCCTCTTTCAGTCTGGGGTTCAGCTGTCTCTGACTAAGGGCTATGGCATCTGAAAACTGCTGCACACAGTGTTGTGAACCCTGGAGCCGAGTGTTTGTGTCTCCGAATTTGGCCAGTGATATTCCTGGAATAAGCTTCTTTATACCTGTTTGTCAAAAGCCACGTATGACGGCATGAAGGGTGGAGGTGGAGACTTCTTGGCTGGCCCGTAGGTCAGGGTGGGTCCCTTTGTGCATAAATCATCCAGCTGATCTTGAGAAAGCAGATTTGGGAAGATCGTCTGCCCGCCAACCCCCTCCCTTGGCAGCTGGGAAAAGGCATATCCATTTCTGAAGCCCAGTGTGTGGGACCGATGAAAAGATGTTCTCTGTGGAAAGAAATCCAGCTGTCAAAATACTGCATGAACTGAGTAGATACAGCTACTGAAAGCACAGAAAACCAATCTCTCTCCCCTACCCCCAGCATTTTATTATAAACTACTGCAGCAGCTATTTAAAATCAAATTTTACACTTAGACCAAGGAGGCTGAAAAAACAGTAAGTGGCTGGATGTACAAAGTATGAGAGCGGATTCAAATCCTAACACTGTAACAGATTCCCCAAGAACTGAAATCAATGAATTTCCCTATTGCCACCATACTCAGTGCCTAGAATGGGGTGTCAGCACTTTATGTGGTATTGATCTCACAAACCTTTTGTTCCCTACCCTGTTTTTCAGCAGTATAGGCATCATGGGACCTCAGTTACTGCCTTATGGTGCTCCCTTGACTGTTGTGCACCCTCTGTGTATTCTGTTGTTATTTATTTTGTTAACCCTCTCCTGGGCATGATACAGGATTTTCTTTGCTGGGCTAAATCTTGGTGTGTCGTGCTCACAGAACTGCAATTATGAAACCTACTAGTTGTTTTGTCACCTCTCTCCACAGTCACAGAATCACAGAACAGCTTGGCTTGGAAGAGACTTTTAAAGGTCATCTAGTCCAACCCCCTGCCATGGGCAGGGACACCTTCCACTAGACCCAGGTTGCTCCAAGCCCCGTCCAACCTGGCCTTTAACTTCCAGGGATAGCACAGCCACAGCTTCTCTGGGCAACCTGTGTCAGTGTTTTACCACCCTCACTGCAAAAAACTTCCTTACATCTAATCTAAATTGACTCTCTTTTAGTTTAAAATCATCATCCCTTGTCCTAGTGGTACAGGCCCTACTAAAAAGCTTGTCCTTATCTGTCTTGTAGACCCTTTAGGCACTGGAAGGGGCTCTAAGGTCTCCATGGAGCCTTCTCCTCTCCAGGTGAACACCCCCAGCTCTCGCAACCTGTCTCTAGAGCAGAGGGGCTCCAGCCCTCGGAGCAACTCTGTGGCTTCCTCTGGATTCTCTCCAGCAGCTCCAAGTCCTTCTGCTGCTGTTCCCCAGGGCTGGAGGCAGCTCTGCAGGTGGGGTCTCACCTGAGGGGGTAGAGGGGCAGAATATCCCCTCCCTGCTGCCCACACTATGGGATGAGCCCAGGACACGGGGGGTTTCTGGGCTGGGAGTGCCCATGGCCGGGGCATGTCCAGCCTCTCATCCACCAGAACCCAAACTCCTCCCCAGACTCAATCAGAGCCGTGAGTAGGACTTGATCTCTGTCAGCCAGTCCTGCTCTTCACTACTGAAGAGTAGGTTCAGACCTGAGTGCCATCAAGCCATTCCACTTGCTGTAGAATTCACCACACCTGGTACATCACCTGCACTCCTGAAAGCCTGGCTGGTCCCACTGGGCTTTCAACACTTCATGCTCCAGAGAAAGCAGGAGAAATTATGAGTCTTTGACAATAAAAGCCCTTGACTGTTGCCAAATAAAACAGGGTTGTATGCATTTCTAGTGCTGAAAGAACAAGTTTCAGCTCCTTTTCCAGCCCCAGACTTGCACTCAGTCCAACCTCAGGCATGTGAAACACTTCTTCTCCACCCCCTACCTCGCCCCTCATGGTTAAGCCTCTAATCTTATTTATACCTTCAAGGTCCCACTTGAATTTCACATAATTCCTTGTTTTCTCTTTAAACTGCTACTACAGATCTTGCAATGGAGAGAGCAGTGAGGAAAACAGGTTCGGGTGAAAATAAGAGTTGACTAAAGACACGTTAGCACAACATCTTACAAACTGCCACAGAACTGCCATTTCCTTCTGTTAAATACATCCAAAGGGAAAGCTGTGGGGAAAATATTCAAGGAAAACCAGGAAGTTTGTCTTTTATTTGAGTAATATCAGTGTTTGCCAGAAGTGCACAGGCTTTTAAGGGCCCACAGTTGCCTAAAAAAACCACCTCATAGAGACACTAGGCTCCTGGAGTGGATAAGCTCTCCCAAGTGAGCCTTGGATGCCAGATAACATCTCACAGGATCAGGTGACTAATGGAAATTTAAAAGGGAAAACCCAGAATGTAAACTCCTAATCCCAGTAGCTGCCAATCCCTATCTGAAGAAATTGCACTGAATTAAGTTCTACTTTTTGCCAAGTCTATAACACTTCACACAAACACCATTCTCTCTCCAAGTGTCCGTGTTTTCCTGTCCCATGAGCACTAAGCAATAACAACACCGTTTATTTGAACACAGAGGTTTCCTTCAACACCTCTCAGCATTCATTGGAAAACAAGTGCTGCGATGCCCATTTTAGAGACTGGAAAATTGTAGATTTCTGAGACGTTATAAATGATCTCAGGGAAATAGTATTATTATCTGATAATAATTCTGAGATGACCTTTATTACTGCATGGTTATTTGTTATGAGTAAATGACTCCACTAACTGTTGGAGAACTCAATTGTCAAAGATTGAGGCCGGGTTGGATGGACTTGGAGCAAGCTGGTCTATGGAAAATGTCCCTGCCCCTGGCAGGGGGTTGGAACTGGATGATATTTAAGGTCCCTTCCAACCCAAACCATTCCATGATTCTATGATAAGTAATTTTTACATATGAAGCTGAATGCAGCCAGGAATGTTTCCCTGTTAGAGATGCTCTCCAAGGAGCCTGTAAATCCTTGGTGTGCCCAAACCAGGCATGAAATAACCCCTTTTTGGACATTTTGTGGGATGTTTTCGTGCATCCGAGAAGTAAATGGGAGTACTCAGGGAGTATCAGTTCTCTCATCCCAAGAGGATGTTGGGAAGATTTGGGGTTATCAGGTCCTTAGTGTGTGGGTCACTGGGAATGTGGAAAAGGAGAGGTTGCCTCCTCATTTAGGTATCAAGTGCAGAGGATGAGGATGAGACTGATTATTCCAGGGAATCTGGGAGCACCTCCTTGGGATGATCCTGGAGGCTGTGGTGGTATCAGTTCTGTGGTGGGATACCAGTTCTCTCATCAGGTTATCAGGTTCCAGACCTGGACCACCAAAGATTCAGTTCTCCAGGCAATACCAGGAGAGCATTTTTGGAAGTATCAGATGTTTGGAGGAGGGAGTTTCAGGAGGGTGTTGACTGACCAGGAGACTGGTGACTTCAGGGCATATCTGTCCCTCTAAGCGGGGTGGGTGGATGCAGGACACAGTAATATTGGGATGATTTGAGAGATTAATTCCTAGAGGAGGACTGCTTGAAGTTTGGACAGTGTGTGTTCTCCTGGGTATTTCCAGATGAGTGGATATCAGGTGAATTTAAGGGTCCTGGTTCAGGGCAGTATCACAATGAGTTGAAGGTTCAAACACATTCCTTTGGGGAAAATGAGATGGTTCAGAGAAACAGCAGTTTTCCCGAGGGAATCAGGTTTCAAGACTGTAAAGTGAGTTTGGGGATTTCCCTTGGGGTATCACATGAACTGGCTGGAGAATTATTGGATGGATTCAGGGGGACTGGATTTCCATGGGACGAGTTTGCAGACAGCAGTTCTGCAGTTATGGAAAAAGCTTTTGGAATCTCAAATGAGGCTGGTGTGTGTGTGTGTCCCTCCCCAAAGCTATCAGAACAAATTCAGGGTTATAAGATGGGTACATGATGCAATGGATTCCTTGGGGACAAGATTAAAAGTACCAAGACCCCTGGAACACACTTGCAATTACAAGGGAGACTGGGAGAACTTAGGGAGTACCAGATCAGCTGTGAGTGGGGTCAGGAGACACCAGGTGGGTTCAGAGCATTCAGGTCCCCCAGAAGTGAGTTCAGCAGGGATCTGTGGGCTTTGGGAAACACCAAGTTCCTTGGGGAGAATTCAGTGGATATTAGGTCTGCTGGGGAGCATCAAATGAGGTTAGAGGGCACCAGGTTCCTTGAGAGTCACATCACAGGGTACCAGGGTCTGGTCAGTTTGAAGGGTACCATGTTCACAGGACATGGGTTCACACGACACCAAGTTGCCTCAGTGATATTTGGTGAATTCAGGGGGCACCAGGCCTTTCCAGGGAATTACAGGGTGGTCTGAGGAACAGGATGTTCCCTTGGCATGGGTTCAGGGGGTAACATATCCCCTCTACTCTGCTCTTGTGAGACCCCACCTGCAGTGCTGCATCCAGCTCTGGGGCCCCCAGCATAAGGAGGATGTGGAGCTGCTGGAGCAAGTCTAGAGGAGGCCACAGAGATGCTCCAAGGGCTGGAGCCTCTCTGCTTTGGAGACAGGCTGGGACAGCTGGGGGTGTTCACCTGGAGAAGTGCCTAAAGGGGCTCCAAGAGAGCTGGAGAGGGATTTTGGACAAGGGCTTGGAAGGATGGGACAAAGGGGAATGGCTTCCCACTGCCAGAGGGCAGGGTTAGATGGGATATTGGGAAGGAATTCTTGGCTGTAAGGGTGGTGAGGCCCTGGGGCAGGTTGTCCAGAGAAGCTGTGGCTGTTCCATCTCTGGAAGTGTCCAAGGCCAGGCTGAATGGGGCTTGGAGCAACCTGGGATAGTGGAAGGTGTCCCTGCCCATACCAGGGAGTTCGAACCAGATGACCTTTGAGGTCCCTTCCAACCCAAACCATTCCATGATTCCACGAATATTAGTTGACTTTAGGGGTACCAGGTCTCCGGGGGAATTAGAGGAGGGTCTGAGGCAGTACCACATTCCCAGGGGGTGTTTTCAGGGGCCATGAGGTCCCCCGACGAGTCTCTGGCGCCCCTGGTCGAGAGGAGTCCCTGGGACAGGGTTACGGCGGAGGGAACAGCGGGCGTGTGCGCTCACCGTGGGGTCCCTGACGGCACAGCCGGGGAGGAAGGGCAGACCAGGCGCCGGCCCCGGTCCCGGTCCCAGGGCCGGTACCGGTGCTGATCCCGGTCCCGATTCTGATTCCAGTCCGGGTCCTAGTCCCGGTCCTAATTCCGTTCCCGATCCCGGTCCCGGCCCTGATCCCGTTCCCATTCCCGGTCCCGGTCCCGCGCTCATGGCGGCGCTCCCGGCCCGGCCCCGCCGACGCGTCTCCACGGCAACCGCCGGAGCGCTCAGTGCGCATGCGCGGGCCCTTCCGCGCGCCTCACTCCGCGCCTGCGCAGTTAGCGCCACGGTCAGCGCGGCGGCCGTGTCAACGTTGCGGGGGGAGGTGGAGGGGCGGGACCCTCCTTACGCGGTACCGAGGGGGCGGTCGGTCCCCTGCAGTGTGGAAATAAGGACACAGAACGCGTGAATCCTCTTTTACTTGGGATTTCCCCCTCACCGCGTCCTCATAACCTCCTCACAGTCCCCTCACACCCCCTTCAAAGTCCACCCATAGCCCCTCATAGCCCCCTCACATCCCTTCTTATATCCCCCCAAAAGCCTCTCACATCCCCCTCGCAGCCCCCCACGGCCCCCTCAAAGCCCCTCACAGACCCCACAGCCCCTCATAGGTCCTATATCCCCTCACAGCCTCTCATAGGCCCTATATCCCATCACAGCCTCTCACAGCCCCTCATAGATCCCATATCCCCTCTCAGTCCCTCACAGCCTCTCACAGCCTCATAGCCCCTCACAGCCCCCTCACAGCCCCCTCACATTAAAATATCTTGGCCTCCAAAACGGGTGGTGGCATCCAGGCTACTTTTTGGGGAAGTTTTCTCTGCCCTGTGCAGTGCCCACGGTGAGGAGTAGCCATGGAGGGTCAAATCCATACCTAAAGTGCTTGAAACATTTTAACAGAAGGGGTTGTGCTGGTTTATTATGTATATAGTACGTATATGAGCTGTGAAATAGTGGGGGTTTAATATGTAGCACTGATATAATCCCTCTCTTTCAAACATGATTTTTATCTCTGAAGGAAGGGGCAAAAACAAGCATCAGGGAGACCAGCAAGGAAAAGGTGGTTGTGCAAAAGTCACTCCCAAATGCAAGAGAGAAAAAAGAGCTAAATCCATAACCATGGAAGAGTAAAGTTGCGTGTTGCCCAAAGAAGTTGTGGATTTCCCATCCCTGGAAGTGTTCAAGGTCAGGTTGGACGTGGCTTGGAGCAACCTGGTCTAGTGGAAAGTGTCCCTGCCCATGGCAGGGGGGTTGGAATGAGATGATCTTTAAGGTCACTTCCAACCCAAACCATTTTATGATTCTGTGATCCTCTGGGGAAAAAAAAAAAAAAAAAAAAAAAAAAGAGGTTTTTTTGTGTGTCTTTCCCTTGTTCTCTTTATCAGTAGTACACAAGATGAGCCAGGCTGCAATCCAAGGGCAGGCAGCAGATCGAGGGTTTTGTAAGCAGAAGTTAAGCGGGGAGAAATGCAGCCAGACCGTCTGTCTGAGCACGGTGTGGGAGAGAGAAGAAAGCCAGCCGGTGGGAGATAAAGAATGAGGCTGATGAGCTTAGAAAGGAAAATAATGGATTGGAGGCCAAGCAGGGCTGGAAGGGCTGGATCTGGAAGACAGCAAAGCTGCTGGTGTGACGGCTGACTCAGAGGCAGGTGATGGGACTGAGCATTTGCTCTGATTTTCTCATGCTGTGATATCCAGGCAGTGTTTAGCAAGGAGCAAGGCCTTGCTCAGAGAAGGAAACTTGCCTTCGTGTGCCAGGGATCATCCCTGAGGAGAGTGACATCAAGTTTGTGACAAGGCTGTGTGTCCCAGTGCCCCTGCACAGACTGTAATGATGATGGCCTTGGAGAGCTGGGGATGTTTAGCATGGAGAAGAGGCAGCTTCAGGGAGACCTTAGAGCCCCTTCCAGTGCCTAAATGGGCTCCAAGAGACCCAAAAAGGGATTATTTACAAGAGTATCTGGTGATAGGACAAGGGACAATGGTTTTAAACTGACAGAGGGCAAGTTTGAATAAGGTACTAAGAATAAATTCTTTACATGTGAGGGTGGTGAGGCTCTGGCACAGGTTGCCCAGAGAAGCTGTGGCTGCCCCATTCATGGAAGTGTTCCAGGCCAGGCTGGATGGAGCTTGGAGCAAGCTGGGATAGTGGAAGGTGTCCCTGCCCATGGCAGGGGCTTGTAACTAGATGAGCTCTAAGGTCTCTTCCAGCCCAAACCATTCTGTGATTCCATGAAAGGAAGCTTAAGGAAAACCATAGCAGAAGCTGGTATTTTCTTAGGAATAGTGACTGTAAAGCAGGAGAGAGTAGAAATGAGGAATAAAGAATTCAAGTGCAACTCAGAAGATCTGGATTCAGCTTTGACAACTTCTGCACAGACAAATCTGAATTACCAATGTTAAGATGGTAAGATGTTAGCTTCCTACATCCCCGCTGTCTACCCATGAAAGGGAAAAGGGATTCTTAATCGGGCTCTGCTTTCGTGGCACTGGAGGACACAGATGGAGACAACTCGCCCTCTGGTGGGTAAAAACATAACCATACAGAAGCCTTAGTCTGTGTGTTATATTAAGAAATCCTTAAACGTGTTGGTTAATAGAAGGAAAAATATAAGATTTTTAGAGGTTTTGAGAGCTGAAATTCACACAGGTGTACATCCTGGGGGATGAGGTATGAATGTGATCACACGTGATCCTCCTGGACAAGGCTGGTAAGTTGAGGACCTGGAGGGATGTGACAGAAAGGGATCACAAAATCAACAATTTTCCACTGCGATGGGAAAATCCCTAAAACCGGGATCCCTAAATCTGGGAAGTCAGCGTGCTGGGGTGTCTCTCTGAAGTGTGTGTAAAGAACTCAGGCAGTGTGGGGACTGGGCATGATGAATCAGAGCCATGTGTGCATCCGCAGGGCTGCGATCTCGGGATCATAGGAAGATGTGGTGGAATGGCTCCCATGACCTGAGTGTTGCAATGGAGGGATACAGACAGTCTTTTTAAGGGCAGGCCAAGAAGGTGAGGAGGGGGAGCTGCCCTTTGGTGAGACAACAGCTGGAGTGCATGGAGTTTTGCCTGGATGATGAGACAACAGAGCTTACAGGGAAGGATTAGAGATGACCAATATGGGTGACAGTGTAATGGGCAGCTGCCTCTTTGCAGGCCCTGGTCCTCATGGGGGACTTCAGCCAACCCTGATATCTGCTGGAAGGAAAATATAAGAGGGATGGAGCACCTCTCCTATGAGGAAAGGCTGAGAGAACAGGGATTGTTCAGCCTGGAGAAGACAAGGCTTTGGGGTGACCTAATTGCAGCCTTCCAGTACCTGAAGGGAACCTACAGGAAAGATGGAGATAAACTTTTTACAAGGGCCTGGAGTGACAGCACAAGGGGGAATGGATTCAAACTGACAGAAGGCAGGTTTAGATTGGATATTAGGAATAAATTCTTCCCTGTGGGGGTGGTGAGGCACTGGCACAGGTTGTCCAGGCAAGTTCTGGATCCCTGGAAACATTCAAGGTCAGGTTGGATGGAGCCCTGAGCAACCTCGTCTAGTGGAAGGTGTCCCTGCCCATGGCAGGGGGTTGGAACAAGGTGATCTTTAAGGTCCTTTCCAACTCAAACTATTCTATGATTCCATGATGAGCAATCCAGAAGGTTCCTGGAATGCGGTGCTGATAACTCCCTCATCCCAGTGATTGAGGAGCCAACGGGGAGAGGTGCTTTGCTGGACATCATACTCACCAACTAGGGTTTGCTGGGGATAAATCAAAGGCAGCCTTAGCTGCAGTAACCATGAGATGGTGGAGTTCAGGATCCTGAAGGGAGGGAGGAGCGTAAAAACCAAATTCACAGCTCTGGACTTCAGGAGAAGAATTTGGTCTCTGCTGAGATCTCCACCTGATTGGTAGAGTCCTATGGGATAAGGCTTGAGGAGGAGTCACCTCCTCCAAGCTCAGGAGCAGTCCATTCCAACGAGCAGGAAGCTGGGCAAAAATGCCATCAGGCCTGCATGGATAAACAGGGAAAACTCAAACACAGAAGCACCACAGAGAAGGTGAAAGCAAGGACATGGATAGGAAGGAATCTGAGAGCAGAGATGAAGAAAGGCAAAGCCCAACTAGAATCTGTCCAGGGATGTCAAAGACAACCAGAAAGGTTTCTATAGGTACATGGGTGACAAAAGGGAGATTAGGGAAAATGTGGGCCCATTACTCAGCAAGGTGTGGGAGCTGGTTACACAGAACATGGAAAAGCCTTCTTCACCTCAGTATTTACTCACTAGCCTTCAGGAATCCCAGGTCCTTGAGACCAGTGGAAAAGGCTGGAACAAGGAATACGTACCTCAGTGGAAGACCATCATGTCAGGGAATATTTAAAGGATCTTACCAATGTATATAAATCCCTGAACCTCTGGAGGGTGCAGAGAAGAAGGAGCCAGGCTCTGTGTCAGGTTCCAGTGCCCAGGACCAAAGGCCACACTGGAACAGGAGGTTCCTCTGAACATCAGGAAACAGTTTTTTACTCTGAGGGTGGCCAAGCACTGGCACAAGTTGCCCAGAGAGGTGATGGTGTCTCCATCCTTGGAGATCTTCAAAATCCATCTGGCCATGGACCTGGGCAGCCAGCTCTGGGTGGCCCTGCTTGAGCAGAGCCAGGTGACCCCCGAGGTCTCTTCCCAACTGAACCATTCCATGGCTTTGGGTGATAACCTTAAATCCCTCTAATCAGTGTCAGGGCAGCCATTCTGCACTTCCCTTGTGGAAAGGTAATGAAATCCAATAGTTATCGTGAAACCTGGAAAGTGCTTTGCGATGCACAGATGAAACCACTCCCTATTGTTCATTATTATAATTATTATCCACTCTAATATATCCTCTCCATAATTATTATCACCCTTTCTTCCTAATGACTCATAACCTTCTGTAGTTGTGCATTTGGGAATTTCACACCACACAAATTGTTTTGCTTTCACAGATTTTTTTTTTCACTAAGGTTTTTAAATAAAGATCAGTACAGTACAAAGCTTAAAATATTGTCAATGTTTTCAACAATACAAAGTCAGCAGATGGGAGTTGGGAAGGGAATGGTTAATATGGAACACTCATACCCTTCCCTGTTTCCCAGAGGAAAAAAAAAATACAAACTCTTTTGTACTTCTGTTTAGTAACAAACAGTGCTTAAAAATAATCTTGTCAGTAAAAGTTGTAAATTGCAAGGCACATGAGGAACCCGTCCTTGCCTCATTACACAAATCATTAGGCATAAATACAAATTTAAGGCACCTGTCTCCATCCTCCCCTCCTGCTCCATACACTAAGGAAATCGTGTCAGTGGGAAATAGCTGTAAAGAGCAACCATGGACCAGCAGACAGCAAAGGGGCTGCCCCTGATCCTCAGCTTCCTTCAGCATGAATCCCGAAAGAGAAACAGCATAAGGCACATTGGGATGAATGCTTGGGAGTTGTCCTGGTTGCAAGATCTGCAAGAATACTGTCTCAGGACAAGAGATTCCTGGGAGAGAGGATTAGAACCTTGGTCCCTTTGGCATCTCAGGTGTGCTCAACCTTTGGTGGTCAGCTCTTCACCAAAACCTGGCCATGGGTACATCCTTCCTGACCTTGCCTCCTGAGGAATACCAGAATGGAAGGAGACGTGCTCCAAGCATTGAGCCAAGGAAAAGGCCTGAGCAGCTCCCAGACAACTGAGTATTTATCACAGTGACACTTTTGCTCTCTCTGGATCCAGCCCTGGTCTCCTCTGGATCAACGGCAGGGCTTCCAGAGGGCATCCACAGCCACTTCCCAGTTGAGGCCCAGCAGACTGCACAGCATGTGGAGCCTGCCCAGGTAGGCAGCCAGGTGTACAAGGCACAGGGATGAAGGAAAGAAATGAGCTGGTTGGAGGGGGAGGAGGAGGATGGAGACAGGGATGAAGGAAGCTCCAGTGTTGGCGAGCCCCTTGTGACACAAGGGCGCATCCTCACAGCAGCACAGATCCATATGGCAGGTCCCTGCCCCATCCACCCATCATAGTAACCAGGAGGTCAGCTCCAGGTGGGAATGCAGGGCCACGTGGGGACGGGAGCGGCGTCACCTGAGGGGAAACGGGAGAGTGTGCAAAGACACCTCCACTGTCACACAACTGCTCCAGAGGAGAAGTATCACTTCTGCTCGACCAGGGAGAAGGCATATGACCAAAAATACCTTGGAAAAGAGCCATGTGGGCACCTCTCCCTGTCCCTGAACTAGACGACATTACTATACTCACTCTCCTTTGACACGGGCAGGACATGTCATCTTAAACCCTTAGAGGAGGAGACACCTGGGTGATCCCTTCCTTTGGTACCAGTGTAACTCCAGGTAGCAGCAGAGCAAGTTTGTTATTAGCAGCCATGCCCAATCCCTCTCCGTTTTATCCCAGAAATGAGCTCTGGACCAGCCTGATTTACACCTCTTCCTGATACCATCCAGCCAGTTCTACACTCAGTGCCTTATTCTGCCTTACCTACCCCAAAAGGCTGTGAGAAAAATCTCTGCTCCCACAGGAAGCCCTTCCCCAAACTGGGTGGAGACTCACAAGCAAAGCCAGAGGGGCCATGGAGGGAACAGCCCATCAGTGCAGCTGGGCTAACTGAGCAGCCAGCTGCCATGCAAGGAGGGACTGCTGCTGGCCTCCACTCCAGCCCTTCCCTGCAGGCAGCAGTGTTGTCCAAGTGAGCTGGCTCAAAGTTAAAACCAGCCCAAATTACTGACATTTTTTCAGTAGGATTGGTTTCTCGATGCTCCGTCTCCCAGCACCAGCTCCCTCCATGGTGAGATGTGCATGGGAAGGGCTACAATGAGGTGCAAGTGGGACCATTCCCACTTGCCACTCCCCTGAGACAGATTTACTGTTAGGTCAGCATGGCCATACTATCAAAAACACCAGAAGAAATGAAGTAATTAACTTCTAAAATGGATTGGATGTGAACCAGGAGGCCCAGACTGATGAGAAAGGTTGGAGTAGATGACCTCCTGAAGGCTTTCCTATGATTTCTTCTCCTATACTCCCAACTTACTTCCCTCCCCCTCTATATTTAATTTGTCTATAGGGCCATGAGTTCCAAATTTATCCACAAAACACAGGACCAGCAAAGCATCTATTAATAGATCTGTTTTCTGTCACCTATTTATAGATCCTCTGTCTGGCCCACCTTGCTCCTCCAGCAGCACAGCACTGTTTCCTTCAGGTGAATCTTAACCCAACTAGGAGGCTCTGCAGATAGAAAATCCAAAGGCAATGCCTTTCTGGATAATAAATCACGTGCACAGGCAAGTACACAAAACACAGACACACCTCAAGAGCTAAACCACAGATCAAGTGCAGAAATCAGTGCTTGTCCTCACAAACCATATCCCCAACCCTACACTCTGCCTGCTCAGAACCAGCAATCACGATTCATTTGCCTGCCCTTGGGTTCACTGAGACAAATCCATGGCTGGAATAGATCCCACGTATTCCTTGGTTTCAGCATGGATTTATACCTCCTCGGTGGCTCCATATCCAAAATTCCCCCCCAAGCAAGCACAGAAGAGACTCATCTAGTGGGGGTCACAGTAACCCAACCTTTGCTACACCTTGGACAGGAGTGACCCGTGGACTTCAAGTGTCCCTGACCACTATCTCTGCTACTCCACACAGGAATCACCAAGTCCCAAGGACAAACCCATCCCAAGGTTGCACAGGACCCTAATCCTGTCACCCTGCTCCTGCCTTTTGCTGTTCTACCTTCATCCAGTGCTGATAAAAACACGCCAGAGTCACAATCCAATTGGTCAGAGAAAAGCAACCCTGGTTTTTCAAGGTCAGCTTTCCCACAAGGCTCACTAAGGACTGTTTGGTGTCCCAAAAAGCACCATTAAGAGGGGAATAAAGACTCCTTCACCTTCATGCCCTCTTGGCCATGACCACAGTGGGACTGTTGGAGGATCAGAGCCTTTCCTGCATCAAACAGACCACATCCAAGTTACTCTACACTGCATGAACATTGCAGGTCAGTCAGTCAGCCTCCCTAGACAGATGATACAAACCCAGTTTGTCCCAGAGGACCCCAGGTCAGGCCTAAGTCTCCAAAGATGTTTTGTCAAAGTCACCTCAGCAACCTGGCATTGACATACTTGACAAGGGGACTGTAGAGAGAACCTGGAACAGGAAATGGACTGTGGCAGCCACTGTGCCACACGTGCCCTCACAGCTGAACCCTAGAAACGTAAACTCCCCCTGAAACCTTCCTACTGCCTTTGATAGGAACAGTTCTCCCACAGATATGGCAAAGCCCAGAGAGAGATCATCACATCCAGCTGAGTTCCTCATGGGGTTCTGAGCCCTGGCAGACCCTTCTACAGTCTCAGAGCCTTCAGGCTGCTCTCCCTGACACTGAGCAGTGTATCACCCACAGCTTTACCAGAATGAACAAGGAACCTCTGCCTATTCCAGCATCCTTGGTTCAATGACTTGTTCTGCCTTAAAACACTCCATGTCCCCCCTCCCCAGATGGCAAAAGGCAATCCCTGCTGTGAAAATGCATCCAGCATGAAGTGTCCAGCCCTCCACCCGAGTCCAGGGTCCCGGTTAGTCACAGCGTGTTAGGCAAATAAGACAGCTGCGTCTCTAATATGTTATGCCCCCTTTTTGTTGATTTTGTCTGGTGATGCCATGCCCATCACATCTGTGACTCTCAGGAGTCCTTTGTAGCCAGGCTGGCCTTGATCCTGCGCCGCAGGACGTAAGCTGTGATGGCACTACAAGCCACCAAGCCAAAAAAAGAGATGCAGGAGAGATAAACGGTGAAAGGCCCGTGTCTCTTCAGGAAAATCTCCTGCCTGTTCTTGTAATCCAAAAGAATGGCCTCCAGCTGTGACAGGGTGCAGATGGCCAGGAAGGTGTGGAAGATCTGGTGGGCATGGCCAACGATGTCGCAGGAGCCAGGGAAGTACTTCTCAGGGACGGGGCAGGAGAAGAAATAAGCGCTGATAAGGAAAAACAGTATCTGGTACGTGTGGTACCAAGCAGCATCTTCCTCACAGCCCCCCAGGTGACACACAACCACCCGGTGGGCCACGGGACTGATATCCAGGATGAAGGCGAGCCCGGCTGGGATCACCTGGCACATCTTCCTCATGATGGGGTAAGGCCGTCGGTACCGGTACTTGGCGTAGCAGCAGCCGGCACAGGACAACCAGCCACAGAAAGCTGCTGCCGGCAGGAAGAAAAGCCAGAACTTGTCGTACCAGGCTTGGTCGGAGCTGTAGTAGAAATGAGCCAGGGCACTGCCATACTGGTAGATGCTGACCCCAACGTAGTCCACGAAGTAGAAGGTGTAGTGGTACAGCTCCGACTTGGACTGCAGCAGGTGGGCCAGGAGGCTGCAGGTCAGGTAGGTGACAGAGGAGAGGACAAAGATGAGCAGAGGCAAGGACCACGCGTCCACGGGCAACTGCTCAGCCTCCACAAACGTCTTGAACCTCAGCAGCACGGCCAGCGCCGCCAGCAGATGAGTCCACACGTTGACCACCTCGTTGTGCTTCTGGAAGAGGCTGAGGAAGTAGTAGCGCCAGTCCTGGCCGGTGGGGCGGTACCCGGAGTGGATGTAGGGCTCGCGGAACAGCTGCGGCACCTCACACTCCTTCACCGTGCACGGCATCTTGGGCAAGCCATCCTCCAGCAGCCGGGGCAGCCGGCTGAGGTGCTGCCCGCTGAGGGACAGCGTGCTGATCCGCTCCAGGATGGCTGTCATCCCGCTGCCAGGCACCAGGGAATGTTGTCTTTGTGCTCTGAGGGGAGGGGAGAAAGAGGAAATGTTAATGGTGATGCATTGCTGACATTCCTTGTGGGATTAACCGTGGCACCATCAAGATGCGGGCCCTGAGAGGCCCTTCCAGTGCCTAAAGGGGCTCCAAAAGAGCTGGAGAGGGACTTTGGGCAAGGGCCTGGAGGGATAGGACAAGGGGGAATGGTTTTAAACTGATAAAAAGGGTAAATTTAGACTAGATATAAGGAAGAAATTCTTCCCTGGGAGGGTGGTGAGGCCCTGGCACAGGTTGCCCAGAGAAGCTGTGGCTGCCCCATCCCTGGAAGTGTTCAAGGCCAGGTTGGAGAGGGCTTGGAGCAACCTGGAATAGTGGAAGGTGTCCCTGCCCATGGCAGAGGGTTGGAACAAGATGGTCTTGAAGGTCCCTTCCAATGCAAACCATTCCATGATTCTACGAATATGAGGTGAGTTTAGGGGTACGAGGTCTCCTGGGGAGTTAGAGGAGGGTGTGAGGGAGTACAGGATTCCTAGGGGATACCTGTTCTCTGGCCAGTAGACCTAAATTCATTATGGAGAAGGATGGCACAGCCCTGTCCCTGCAGTTCAGCCTATGTCAGATGGGAACAGCAACGTCACAAGCCTGACCTTCCTCCTCACTTCCTCGGGCTTGGAGCACGTTCAGGAGGAGCCAGGAGCTGCCAACAAGGGGGTGCAAGAAGCACCTGATGATTTGTGAAGGGGATTTTTCACCCCTCGCCCCAGAACAAAATGCTCAGGGACAAAACTGGGATGTAATTAATCATCTAAGGAATAACCTGCCTGTCTGCACATGAGTGAAGAGGTCCCAACCAAACTATGGAGGTTGCAAAAAAGCTTGGCTTCCCCACCAAACAACTTGCACATGGGTTACATGCCTGGGGCTGCTGGCAAAGGGAGAAGTGGAGAAATCCAGAATCCCAAACCTGCAGCCCTCATTCCTCCACATGTAAGAAGCATCAGAACCGGGAGGTGATGGAGAATGAGAGGCACTGCATCCAGGCTGGCAGCAGTTTGGGTACAGCATTGGAGCTTTGGGAGGGGCTGGCAGAAATGTGTCTGGATGTTCAGAGTGGCTGAACCCACTGCTGGGCACTTCTCTGCCTGCTCTGCTCCTTGGCAACTTCCAGAGTTCCTAAGCTCTGTCTGGAAAGATTCAGATTCAGGGCACAGCAGGATCCTAATGTCTGGAGAACACCTCCCAGCCCTCTGTTCCCCGATAACCTGGATATTTCTCTTCCCTTCTGGTGTTTATGCCACACAAAACAGAGGAGAATTCATGACAGATGCCCATGCTTGAACCAAAATTAATGCTGGTGCAGCCCCGCCAGACTCTGCAGGGCTGTGGTTATTCCTGTGCAGGTTTGCAGGAGTGGGATCTGACTCCTAATCTTCCATGCACCCAACCGGAGCTGCAGTGGATGGACATGGCAAAACTAAATGCATGCAAATAATATTTTCCCTGAGTGTAGGAAACTGTGTGTTTTTCTCCTGGTTGCATCAGATACCAGCTTTGGCCAGAGGTGACACAGAGCAATAGTTTGTGTGGAAACCTTGTCTAGTGGAAGGTGTTGGAACTAGATGAGCTTTAAGATCCCTTCCAACCCAAACCACTCTGTGATTCTATGATGGGAGACCCATGTCAGGTTGGTGATACAGAGGACAGGACAGTGTCAAACACCACAAGAGAGTTTCTGAAAGCAGGGAAGTGGGACCTGGCAGTCCCAAAGTGAGACAACATGAGCAAAGTCAGAGCAGACTCTGAACCAGGTGACAAGTCCCACTTCCTCTTGCAACCCACAACCTCTGATAAGAGACAAAATATTTTCATGTTGCTTCCTTATTCTAGCAGATGGTAACTGTCATAATTAAGTTTCATTTTCCAGCAAAATCCTTCTGCCCTGCACTTTCTAGGCTTTCTCCATTAGCACCTCTCAAGGCTGGTTTTCTTTTTCCCCGTCTG
This sequence comes from Neopelma chrysocephalum, assembly GCF_003984885.1. Lineage (NCBI taxonomy): Eukaryota > Metazoa > Chordata > Aves > Passeriformes > Pipridae > Neopelma > Neopelma chrysocephalum. Next base: position 22,207 of record NW_020926159.1, read on the forward strand.
CCTCAGGGGAATTTGTCCGCTGAGTTTGATGGAGCTGCCTTAGCCTCAACAGGGAAAAATGGTCCCTGAAAATGCTGTTTTAGTTTCACAGATGTGTAAGACTTAAAAGAGCACACTTGCTGGGGGGCTGATGTTGTGCACACTCACAAAGATTTTGTTTCTCTCTTGAGGGTCTGCAGGTCTGATCTGTGATGTGACACACAGTTCATTCAGCAGCTCGTATATCCCTGTGGAGTTACGCGCCAAAATTTAGGGAGGCAAGGCAAATTTTGACTCTGGGGCACTCCTATGAGGGGATGGTGTGAAAAAGAGCCATCACTCCCTCTCCTGAGTCCTAATGTACAGCCAGTCTATTCTGGCTCCTTGCAGACAATGGAGAAAGAAAGGCTCATTCATAAATCATGGAATGGTTTGGGTTGGAAGGGACCTTGAAGATTATCCAGTTCCAATCCCCTGCCATGGGCAGGGACACCTCCCACTAGTCCAGGTTGCTCCAAGCCCCATCCAACCTGACCTTGAACACTTCCAGGGATGTGGGGCATCCACAGCTTCTCTGGGCAACCTGTGCCAGGGCCTCATCACCCAACTTTCATCCAAACTACTTTAGACTTGAGCTTCAGCATGAGGCACAGCCCAAGCAGGAACATCCCTGGCTGTGCAACACTCCAGTACTCACCCTCTACTATCCCAGATCTCCTCTGGATGATTTGGCCAGAGACAGGCTGGAGGCTGAGCACAGCGGGGTAGGAAGGACATGGAGATTTTATGGATGTGTCTGTACTAAGACAGTGTTTGATTTCCTGGTCTGGATGCACAGACAAGAGCTCCCTTCCCACACCAACTGCGTCTCGTCACTGCAGCACCAAGGCACCTGCTCTCTCCAGAGGATGTTCCCCAGGCCTCATGCACAGGTTTTGCCCTGTGCAGAGGTGACAGTACAGACTCTGAAGTGCTTTGTGTGTCCTAAGCTCCTCTGCCCTGTCCATTAATGTGTCATAATATGTTCTACACTGCTCCCAGCATTTGGTCCGTTGTAACTCACCAACAGGGCTTGGACCCCTGCTCAACAGCTCCCAGCTTCCCTTTAACTAAGCATGGTCCAAGGATTTGGGCCTACTACAGGGAGCTCAGGACTGACTCTTCATCCCCATTCATCCCACCACAATGCTGGAAAGCCCTCCAAAAATGTATTAAGCACTGATGGGGATCATCAGATTAAATTAGATATTAGGAATTTAGATTATTTAATTAGATATTAGGAAGGAATTCTTGGCTGTGAGGGTGGTGAGGGCCTGGCATAGGTTGCCCAGAGAAGCTGTGGCTGCCCCATCCCTGGAAGTGTTCAAGGTCAGGTTGGACAGGGCTTGGAGCAACCTGGAATAGTGGAAGGTGTCCCTGCCCATGGCAGAGGTGGGAACACAAAGAGCTTTACAGCCCCTTTCAACCCAAATCATTCTGTGATTTTAGGATCATGGTGGTGAGGCACAAGGAGACAGAACATGCTGGAGCTCCTCAGCACTTGGTGGACACAGACTAATGCTAGAATGGATACCAAGATAACAGGAACTGGAAACCATCTCTGATACAGCACAGACCTGCACAGGGAGCAGGGTCAGAGCGCTCATCTCCTGAAACCTGCCCATAAAGAGCAAAGGCAGCCAGAAGACACACAAGAAGGCGGCAATCAAGCCTGGGAATATGGATGCACAGGAATGCAAGGGGCACATCACCCCTTCCACAGCCCATGGCCTGCCTGCTTTGCATGCTGACAGGGGTATGAGGGAGACAGGCAGTGTCTGTCCCAGGCACAGCCTGGCTCCGGCTTGCACCGTGTGTGCCCGCGCCAGGATTTTGCCACGGTCTCTCATCCCCGGAGCTCAGCGAACACAGCTCTGAGAGGTTACACACTGCACATCTCCCCGACAGCAGAGATTATTCCAGGCAGGCTTTCATAGCTGGAAAATGCCAGTTTTTTAAACAGGCTGGGGGGCAGAGATTTCCAAAATAACAGCCCGAAATCACAAGAAACACATCTGATACGCAGCATTAAATCAGGAACCTGGTGGACGGCTTATTTTAAACCTTGTGACATTAACGAGTGAGAACGAGTTGGCAGTTTCCAGCGATCATGTGATGCACAAAGCGACGAGCAATTAACGTTAGAAAAGGGAGAGAAAGGAGGAAAAAAAAACAACAAAAAACCACCAACCCAGAAACCCAAGGTCAGCACTGGCTGTTTCACTTTCACAGAGCCCTTATTCTTTTCCCTTCTCGGGGGCGTAGGAGCAGCTGAAAGCCACATTCATCGTCGGGGTGTCTCGCTGAGATTCCGTCCTCACCCCCCATCTCCGGGGGATTCAGTTATTTTGGCTGCTCCCAATTAATAGCAACCAAGTATCGTTTGTTCACGGAGGGAGCTGCAAGGCGAGAAGGAGGGCGTGGATGATGGCCAGGCTGGATCATTACAGCCACAATAAAAACCCTCGGCACAGGAGGAGAACGATCCCGTTCCAATTTTTTCTCTCCCTTTTGAAGAGAGTAATTGGAAACCCGAGCTTTTTCCCAGCTCTTTTGCTTTTTGGTCACAGTCTGATGGAAGGGTTTGAATGAGAAAATTTCCTACAGAGTACAGTTGATTTTCCCACCGGTCTGGCCTCAGCCTCCACTGTCTGGGACTGAGGCTGTACCGATGTGATATATTTGTTTGCAGACTAGTATTCAGGCATCAGAGGTTTACACAGGCTCCCAGAAAGGCAGTAATTCCTGGTAAACAAAGCAGGGAGAACTGGGGGAACTCAGCTGTGGGGAAGTCTTTAATAAATGCATTGCATTTAAAATAGGAAAAAAAAAAAAAAAAGAAGTGGCTGTGGACAGCATGAAAATAACAGCGGTGGCCAACTGACTGGTTTGGAGAGCTGCAGGTGATTCATTCCTGAATTCCTCTCTTATGGCAGTTGAGCAAAAGGCCCTGGAGGGACTCCAGGTCATTTTGAAGCCTGGGGTTTTATTGTGACCCCTTCCTACACGGGGTTAACTTTGGTCTTGCAGCTCCCACAGCACCAGGATGACAGAGAGCAGATCAGCTCTAGGAGAGGCTGCACCCTGCTCAGATGCAATGGATAAGCCCCATCCCAAATCCTGCTGCCTGCAGGCTGCTTCTCCCTGAGCACGAATATCTCCTATAACTAAACCATTTGTGGAGGGCAAATTTTGAAAGACCACCCTGGGAGCACAGTGCCAGCTCCCCCATCCCATTCTGCCTGGTGTTTTGGAAAGGCCTCACAAGTGATGAGGAACTAAGAGACCACGGACCACCTGAAGCAGCAATTCCCGTGTAGTGTAGTATTATCAGCATCCTTCTCCTGCCACAGGCTTAGGTGCCAACCTTCCTCTGAACTGCAACAGACACACACAGCACTCAGCTCCCTCCTGCAGGGAGTTACTGGGCTTTACATGGGGCTTAGATCTCCACAGGGAGTTCCCGGGATTTATTTGGGTGTCACTCAGAAACCGGCACAGGTTGCCCAGAGAAGCTGTGGCTGCCCCATCCCTAGAAATGTTTAAGGCCAGGCTGGATGGTGCTTGGAGCAACCTGGTCTAGTGGAAGATGTCCCTGCCCATGGCAGGGGTGTGGAAGGAGATGAGCTTTAATGTCCCTTCCAACCCAACTCACTCTACAATTCTACAATTTGATGGTTTGTGCCAGGGACGAGCCCTCCCTGAGCAGGCAGCAGGTTATGAAGGACTGACCTGCACTCCAACAAAAAAGAAGTGGAAATCCCCACAACCAGAAAGGTGCCAGGTGCTTGTGGCATCTGTAAATTGGGCTTACACTTCCCCATCTATGAAATGGGGATATCAATCCTCATCTGCCTAATGAGAACTAGACATTGTGCTCTTAATGCACCAGGCAGTGTTGGGACTACTTAACAGTGCATTGCACAGAAGATTTTATTTCCCTTGACACACTTGCCTACCCTGTTACATCTACATCAGCACAATTGCAATCACTCCTCTAACACGGCCCTGCACAGGTTAGGATGCTCAGGAAGGCAAAAGGTGATGTGATGTGATTTACTGAAGGGCGAGTCTTAAAATAACCCTTAGAAAAGCCTTAAAAAAACCCTTAAAGTAACCTGTTGAGAAAAAGGGTCAAAGTAGCCTCGTGGAAAATTTCCAATAAAAGAAAATGGCTCAAATTCTGCCTTTCTGTGCACACATACAACATGCACAGTGTGTGGCTGAGGCAGGGTTTGTCCAAGCCTGTATTGCTCAGGAAACGAATGTCCCGTGATGCCGGGAGATGAGCCATGAAAGCCGGCGGGAGGTGGCAGGATCCCCCACGGAAGCCACGGCAATGTCAGCTCCCCTGCAATTCCTGGCCTGGGAGTGAGCTGGGCCAGCAGCCAGCTCAGCCGTGCCGAGCAGCAAGTGCCTCTTGACATGGGCTCAGTGTTGCCTGAGTTTTGGGATGAGGCCAGGGGATGAGAGCAGCGGAGCCGGCACAGGGAACGCTGTGCTTGGAGGGGATGGAGCAAAACAAAGCTGCTGGCAAACACAGTGTCCCCGCAGCAAAGCCACAGCATCCCACCAAGGAGGGGGAGTTCCCGAGGTCTGTGGTGTTTGGGGGAGCCCAGCAGGGCAGTGGAAACCCAGGCTGGATGAGGCTTGTGGCTGTGCTGTGAGAATCCAAACCTTGAGCCAGACGTCAGGTGTGGGGGGATTGATTTTCACAGCACCAAGTCCTCAGCTATGAGATTCACCAGGCTGGCTTGGCCATTCCTGTGCTGCTGCACCCCTGAAATGGGTGGCCACACACAAACTGTCTGCCAGGAACAACTCCTGGACTGTGCTAAGTCCCAAACCATGCCAGGGAATGGCACATTTCTGATTTGCTGTGATAACACTGCTGCAGTTTCCTCATGCCTAACCACGGTTAAAGCTCGGTGATGCTCCTGATAACACAGCCAATACACTCAGTTCCTGAAAAAAACAAACCCACCCGCAGCACCAGGCATATGCAAAAATGATAATATTCACCATCTCTACTCACAGACCCTGGCTGAGAATTATCTCCTCTGGCAAATCTGTCCCCCCATATCAAAAACTGCTCAAGGTCAAGGTAATATTCTACACCTTTTCTTCCTGATCTCGCTAATTCTTTTCTGTTTGTGCTTTCCTCATCTGCTCACCACTTTCTTTCCCCACACACAACTAACACAGTGCCTGATGCTTTGGGGCTTGATTTCAGGTGGGTGTGAAATCCCTGGATGGAGCACCTTGAGTACACCAGGAATTAAACCAGATCAGGACACAGTCCCAGTCAATGACCATCAGGTGGCTGAAGTGTCACTCCTGGGCTTGTTTTTGGTCCAGCCACCCCCACCAGTCCCCGCCTGCTATATTCAGTCATGCAGGGACCACTGATGGAGTGGGACTGACCCATTTCCAGAAGCTGGAATTGTGCCAGGGAAGTGCCTGGGGTTTTTCCCCCCTCGCTGACTGAAAAAGGAGCCTGCATTTGTTGCAGCTGCATCCCACTTTCACCTCCTAAATTTCTTTCATCACAAATCTTCCTTAAGCACAGATCTGCTGGAGCTGGGAACTCCTGCTAACACAGGAAGACCTCAACAAGCCAGCAAATCCCTCCCTGCTGGTGGGACAACCCTGGAACCACCAGCCTGCAGGCAGAGCAACCAAACCAAACTGGCTGTGTGCTCTTTGGGGGTGTGAATTGTCCCCAAAAGAGCCTCTGGGCTGAGGCTGCTCAGCTTTGCTGTCATCCACAAAAGCCTCTTGAACAAAAACATTTTTTTTTTTTTTAAGGTCGCAGATTTTAGAGCTTCGGTCACTCGAAAAAAATGTATATAAATCATGCAGAGCACGGCGGCTGCTGCGGGCAGAGGACAGGCTGCCAGGGAGAGACTGAGCTCTGTGCCAACCCCTTGGAGCTGTGAACTCTCCTCTTCCCTGCACTAAAAGTCTTTGTCCCTATGCGGGACCTCTTCCCATTTAATCCCACGGCCTCTCCCAGCAAGGTTCTGGGTTTGCAGTGACAGCAGTGATGCCCTTCCTGGGGCTACAAAGCCCCAAGCAAGAGCCAGATGGTGGATTCCTCCCAAAAAAAGGGATGCAGGCTGTGCTGCATCCACATGCTTACAATCCTGCACAATCCCAAGGACTTGTTGGGGGTGGGGAGCTGGGAGCAAGCTTCCCCTTACTACCTGGAAGTGTTCAAGGCCAGGTTGGACGGGGCTTGGAGCAACCTGGTCTAGTGGAAGGTGTCCCTGCTTGTGGCAGGGGAGGTGGAACAAGCTTATCTTTAAGGTCCCTTCCAACCCAAACCATTCCATGATTCTATGAAAGATGGAGGATGTAAGGTGTGGCCACATCTGTGCAGCTGCAGATCAAATGTGCAGTCTCCAGCAGCCTTCCTGGGAATTTATTCTTCTGGAGGGATTTATTAAATAAATTATTTATGCAATTCAAGGGCTGCTGGTCCGACCCCAGGAACAAGGGTTACCAAGGACACTGGCAGATAAAAATTAAGCTGGTGCCTGACACTGGCAGATAAAAATTAAGCTGGTGCCTGACTCAAGACATGCAAGTAGCTGCAAGTGCACACACGTGACCTGATGATGGCACCTCCCTTGTCCTCAGCTTACACTGCCCATCCCTCCCTGCATCCTCAGGGAACAACCCTCTGCTTGGCCAGAGGCTCCAGCCACAGCTTCAGCAAAACTAAATAAAAGCAATTAGTGCCCAGGAAACAGAAAACCCTGCACTGTGCACTGAGTTAACCCACACCTTCCCCGGCTGAGCAGCAGGAAATGTGTAACAGCGTGTGGTTTGGCCTCACAAGATGTGGGTTTCTAGGAATTGTTTGCAACAATTTGTATAACTACCCTCACCCTGACACCAAAGCAGGAGCATTATGTGCTGGTAGAATTCACAGCTGGCTGTGCCCTCCCTGCCCTGGCAGCAGCCAAAAACAGACTTCAGACCTGCTGGATTCATCGTTTTTCACGACCTTTTCATGACTTTGCTCTTTTGCAACGGCTGCTGCCAGGGCAGCATCAGACTCATCCCTATCCTAATCCTCTGCTGGCAATCACACAATCCTACAATGGTTTGGGCTGGAAGGGACCTTAGGGATCTTGTTCCAAACCCCCTGCCAAAGGGTTCCACTACACCTGGTTGCTCCAAGCCCCATCCAACCTGTCAAACCCCCAAAGTAACGGCACCTAAAACATTCTTGGGCATTTCCCAGTTCTGAAGTGATGATTCCACATCATCCCACAGCAAAATGCACCTCTCCATCCCAGAAAAAAAACCTGTGTGCTCCAGCTAAAGCAGCCTGGGGATGAACTGCTGGAGCTGCGCAGTTATTTAATGAGCAGGGACCACTGGTCTTGTGTGCCCAGTGTAGGATCTGTGGCACTTCCCACCCCACTGCAGCTACTGGGATGCTCCATACCCCACCCTGCTCATTCCGGAGAGGAATCAGTTTGACACCGAGCAAACAACTGTTAAATGTTTACCCAAACTTATACATCTACGTATTTGTCTCAAAGAAAACCAGAACACTTTAAGACAGTATTTTTTTTCCCCCAAAAAAGTGAGATGCTTGTGGTATTTTCAGCCAGGAAAAAAATCCAGATGGGATCCAAGGGGAACATGACCCCGAAGAGTCCTGGAGAAGATCAGCAGGGAACAACCCCTCGTTGACCCTTTGGAGACACGAGCTGGGGTGCATCAGGCACAAGGGGCAGGTAGGAGCTCCAAAGCAAACACCGGGAGCTGGTTCTTCTCCCACCTCACGGCCGAACTGCGCGTCTCCTTCCCGCGGCCTCCAAGAACATCCCGGGGGTCAAAGTCATTCAAGGAAAATCCTCCCGCAGCCATTAAAAACAAACACGGTGGAAAAACACTGCCCACCTCTCTGCCCTTGAGCTACCGGTCACAGGGGTTTAGGGGGAAATTTAAGGCAAAACTCGTATCTCCCTGCGCACTCCTCCCCTACTGATGCTCTTCCCCAGCGCCCACCTGGCTGCTGGACCAAGCCTGGGTTCATGGACCACGGCTGTGCTCGGCACGGAGCGAGAGATCCCGCATCTCGCCGCACCCCGAGGTCCTGCAGAACCCGCACTGGGGGTCTCTGCAAGCACCAGGCACCGGCCACCGCCTCCCCACTGCATCCCACAGCCCCCGCGGGGAAGGATGCTCCTGCCGCGGCGGGGATGCAGCGAGCGGCGGTACCCGCGCGGGGACGCCGGAGCTCGCCGGGAGCTCAGCGGGACCTCACCGGGACCTCAGTGGGCACCCACAGGGGCCCCTCGGCGGGGTGTCCCGGGGGCGGGGGGGGGGTGTCCGTGGGGAGGGGACCGCCCGCTCCCACCGCCCGCACTCACCGCTCCCGCTCCCGCCGCCGAGTCCCGCGGCCGCCGCCTCCGGCAGCGCCGCCACCGCGCATGCGCGCCCCGCCCCGCCCCGGGGTGGCCCCGCGGGGCGAGCGCAGCTGAGCCGAGCCTGGCCAAGCTCAGCCCGGCCAAGCTCAGCCCGGCCGAACTCAGCCCGGCCGAACTCAGCCCGGCCAAGCTCAGCCCGGCCAAGTTCAGCCCGGCCAAGCTCAGCTCGGCCAAGCTCACCCCAGCCCGGGCTGGAGAAAGCGCGGCTCGAACCGGTGGGAGCGCCCGCAGCCCGTCACCCCCGCTGGTGGCTGCGGAAGGGAACTAAAGGGGAGACATCAGGGTGTAAAGCCACAGGATCGCAGAGTCATTTAGGGTGGAAAAGTCCTCTGAGATCATCAAGTCCAACCTGTGACCGATCACCACCTTGTCAATTAGACCAAAGCACCGACTGCCGCGTCCAGTCGTTTCTTGAACGCCTCCAGGCATGGGGACTCCACCACCTTCCTGAGCAGCCCCTTCCAATGCTTGGAGACCCTTTCCATGAAGAAATTCTTCCTCATGTTCAACTTGAACCTCCCCTGACACAGCTTGAGGTCATTTCCTCTTGTCCTATCACTGGGTGCCTGAGAGAAGTCTGACCCCCACCTGACTCCACCCTACTGTCGGGGAGTTGCAGCGAGTGAGAAGGTGCCCCCTGAGCCTCCTTTAATCCAGGCTGAGCCCCCCCAGCTCCCTCAGCCACTCTTTGTAGGACTTAGAAGTCACCATGAGGTGGTTGGGTTGGGAACCTGGTCCAACCCCCTGCTCAAGGAGGGCTACCCAGAGCCGGTTGCCCGGGACTGTGTCCTGAAGAACTCCAAGGATGGAGATCACTCTTAAGGATGGAGATTCTACGTTCAAATTAAAAAAGAAAGGACCAGGGGCCACAGGCACCCACTGAAACACAGGAGGTTCCTCTGAACATCGGGAAACACTTCTTTATTGTGAGGGCGGCCAAGCACTGGCACAGGTTGCCCCGAGATGTGATGGAGTCTCCATCTTTGCAGATATTGAAAATGGACCTGGGCAATCCGCCCTGGTGGTCCTGCGTGAGAAGGGGGCACAGACCAGATGACTCCCATGGAGTGGGGAGGAACCCCCTGATTTTGCTACTGTGGACATGCAAGAGTGGATAATTTTGCCCTAGATTTTGGCTCCCTAAAAGAGTCGTTTGCACCCAAATGGCCTTTCTGGAGTGGTCTGTGTGTTCCTGAGCTATGCCTGGGAAATGTCTGGGAGAGGCTGATGCACCCTGGACTGAGCTGTGCCAAAACCACAGTGATGGATTCAGCTATAAAGTCACCCTGATCCCAGGAGCAGGTTAATTTAGGAGTACAGAGTACCCGTTTCCCCCCTCCAGTCTCTGCTGGTTTATGCGGGTTTTGCTGTTCCAGCCTGTCAAAACTGTTGTTTCTTGATGGGTTTACAAGGGAAACAGAAGGACTGTTTGTTCTGCAGGGAGAGGATCCGTGGAGAGGCAGCCCAGGAACGTGACTTTCCAGCTCTGATAAGATCACTCCAGCCTGGCTGAAGGTTCGGCACATCTCAGCACACATCTCCCAGAGTGGGGGAAAGCCAGTGCCCTCAGAGTGAGGAGGGAAAACCTGACAGGGTGAAGAGGGTGGGCAGGGGACCTCATTTTTTCCCTGTCACTTCGCTCAGGGATGAGGATGGGATAGAATCAGCACCTCCTGACCCTCTCACTGACATCTTGCTCCCATTTTCTGCCCCTCTAAGAAATATCCTCCTGAAAGACCCATAACACTGCGTCGTCCTTCCCCTGCATTCCTTAAATTGGGAGGGGATTCTGCCCCTCTGCTCTGCTCAGGTGAACCCCACCTGCAGAGCTACTTCCAGCTCTGGGACCCACAATATCAGAGGGATGTGGAGCTGCTGGAGCAAGTCCAGAGGAGACCACAGAGATGGTCCAAGGGCTGAAGCCCCTCTGCTCTGGAGGCAGGCTGGGAGAGCTGGGGGTATTTAGCCTGGAGAAGAGAAGGCTCTGAGAAGACCTTGGAGCCCCTTCCAGTGCCTAAAGGGGCTCCAAGAGAGCTGGAGAGGGATTTGGGACAAGGGCCTGGAGGGACAGGACAAGGGGGAATGGCTTCCCACTGCCAGAAGACAGGATTATATGGGATATTGGGAAGAAATTCTTCCCTGTGAGGGTGGTGAGGCCCTGGCACAGGTTGCCCAGAGAAGCTGTGGCTGGCCCATCCCTAGAGGTGTCCAAGGCCAGGTTGGACAGGGCTTGGAGCAACCTGGAATAGTGGTAGGTGTCCCTGTGCATGGCAGGGGGTTGGAACAAGATGGTCTTTACAGTCCCTTCCAGCCCCAACCATTCTGTGATTCCATGAAATCCCCAGGGATGCTCAGTAGCTGTGAGATGAAGGTCATGGCTTTTCCTCTTCCACCCGTCTTTCCATCATTTCTCACACGGGAGAAGTGGGAACACTCAGCTGAGCACGGTCCATGACCATGGCAAGGCTGGAGATCAGGTGGGACATAAAATACAACCCAGGCAGAGAGGGATGGTGGGGTGGGACATCCCTGCTGAACATGGACATTGCCACATTGCTGGGTCACCTGCACTTCTGTTTTGCTCTGATGAAAGGTTTTTCCCTTGTTGTCTACATGACAGTGCTCCAGGGCAGCTGTGACAAGGGGGAAAGGGCAGCTCTGTGCAGGATAACTGCTCTCCTGGGTGGGTACTCACAGCCTGTTTTGCACACCAAGCTTGGTGGATGCTGCATAGGGAGATCTCTTTGATCTCTGGCTCCATCACCTTTTCTCAGGTGACTGGTACCTGCCAAGCCATGCCCTGTAGTTCATCTCAGCCTTACCCTGCTGTGCTGCAGTCCCTGTTACTCCCTATCATGTACATTTTAAACCCTGAAATGAATCACCCACTTCCCTTCAAGGCAAAACACAGGTGTGGTTCTGTTTGCCCAGGAGATCACTCCCAGAGTTAAGACCAGGTTGTGCCAGGCTGGGCTCTCCCTACCCTTTACAGTCATCTGATAGGATTCAAGTCCTCTTTGTGCCCTCAAACACGTCCTGAACAGTGTAATTCCCCACCCAAATATGTATCATTGAATGCTTTGGGTTGGAAGGGACCTTGGAAGGGACCTTTAAAGTTGTTTCCGGGTTGTGTGGACATTTTGATAGTGGGGGCTGCAGGAGTGGCTTCTGTGAGAAGCTGCCAGAAGCTTCCCCTATTTCAGACAGACCCAATGCCAGCTGGCTCCAGGACAGCCCATCAGGGACAGTCCTCCTCTGGTCTCATTCCAACAGCTCCTTCTGATGCTGGGGACCCCAGAGCTGGATGCAGCACTACCTGTAGGGTCTCACCAGAGCAGAGCAGAGGGGAAGAATCCCCTCTCTTGACCTGCTGGCCCCACAGACCCTCCCTCCATGCCACACAAACCCTGCAAAAAGTATGGCCTGTTATTTTTGGGTGCTTTGAATTATCTTCCAAAAAGAGGAGCTTCTTTTGTGGATCAGGGTCTCCCTTCACCAAGATGCATCCAAAACACACTGAGTCCACACTGTGCTGCTGAGGGACAACAGAGCAGCTTTGCACCAAAGATAACTGAGATATTCCAAACACCAAATGGGATCCAGAAAGTAGGACGAGTCCCATTTTCCCTGTACTTGCTTGTAATAAAGAATATTGACATGTTGTTATCATGCTTGGGTAAAAGAGAATTTTTCTGCCCCATCTGTTCCTGTATGAAACTCCTTCCCACTGGACAAGGATTGATGCTTGTGGTTTGGCAAATTTTAGATGCAGAATACTAAGGCTTTCTTTAACCAATAACTCAGAAAAAAGCCCTGAGTTTCCAAGTTCAGCCCCTGCAATCAGAAAGAAACTCTTGATACAGTTAATTTTGCCACCATCAGCTGTTCCCCGCATGTTGCACAAGGAGTGTGTGACAATTTGGGGTCAGGACTTCCCTGCCTCCTCGTGGTTTGTACGGAGCAGGGAGCCCATTGTGACAGTCTGGTGATGATTGCTAATGTGTCTTGAGGGAATTACTGCAGCTTCCCATCTTCCTATGGGGTGGAGAATGGATTGAGAGCAGCCCTGGGGAGAAGGACTTTGGGTGCTGGTGGGTGAGAGGTTGGACATGCCCCAACCATGGGCACTCCCAGCCCAAAACCCCCCATGTCCCGGGCTCATCCCACAGCGTGGGCAGCAGGGGAGGGGGGGATTCTGCCCCTTTGACCCCTCAGCTGAGACCCCACCTGCAGAGCTGCCTCCAGCCCTGGGGAACAACAGCACAAGGACATGGAGCTGCTGGAGTGAGTCCAGGGGAGGCCACAGAGATGTTCCTAGGGCTGGAGCCCCTCTGCTCCGGAGCCAGGCTGGGAGAGCTGGAGAGGGACTTTGGACAAGGGCCTAGAGGGACAGGACAAGGGGGAATGGCTTCCCACCGCCAGAGGGCAGGGGTAGATGGGGTATTGGGAAGAAATTTTTCCCTGTGAGGGTGGTGAGGCACTTGAACACTTCCCTGGAAGTGTTCAAGGCCAGGTTGGACAGGGTTTGGAGCAACCTGGTCTAGTGGAAGGCAGGGGTTGGAATACGATGGTCTTTAAGGTCCCTTCCAGCCTAAACTGTTCCATGATTCTATGATTCTGAAGCTGGGCATCACTTGCTGAAGTGACCAGTGGGTCCTGACCTATGGCTGAAGGCAGATCCCAGAGATCCTGAGGCAGAGGCAAGGATGTTTTACATAGAGATGGGTGATTTTCAGGCTTGGTGGGTGGAGAAAATGAAAGAATAGGAAAAAAGAGGAACCAGCTGTCACTGTCTTTAGTAACAGCCAGAACTCATGAGAGCAGATGAGCAGACAGAAATAGCAACACCAAACCATGGGCAATCCGTGTCTGGGCCCTTTGGACTTCCCTGGAAAAGTGGTTGGGTTGCCCCATTCCACAGCCACGCTCTCCAGAGCTTTGTTGATTCAACCACTCCTCTGGTTTCCTTTGGAATTCAGTTTTCCTTGTGCCTGCAGGCACAGCCTCTGTGGGTTTGTTTTGGTTTTCTATTAAATGCTGTATTTTCCTTCTGCGCAACAGGAAAAGAGGATGAATTCCTGCGGGATCTGGAGTAGCTGTCTGTCAGAAGCAGGACCACAACAAGATTTTAAATTCCCGTCATTGTGCTGATTCCATGCCAGTGGCATCTGGGAGGAAAAACAGATCCCTATGCACTGGGCTCCTCCTCTGGGAAGCAAGAAGGTGGCTACAATCCATCCAAACACACTGAAGGTCAGAGCTTTAACTTCTTACCCCTTTACTGTGCTCTCCTGGTGAGATATCAGCCGTGCTTTTCAGTGAAGAAATTCCATTCATGCACACTGGCAGTAATTTTCCATATTTTTCTTCTCCGCAACTAGGAAAAAAACAGGAGCTAGAACCATTTAAAGATTTACCAGAGTGCGTGGGAATAGCAAATACTTCAAGAAAATGATGTCAGAAATGCCTGAGGTAGGTGCAGATGTGATGGGGTGAAATTCTCCAGCCTATGTCAGGGAAAAGGTCAGGATAGGGGATTAAGAAGGGCTCCTTCAGCATTAAATTATATCTTCCACATGTGTGGAAGTGATGAGAGTCAGGACAACGCTCTGCTGGCAAGAGTGAATTTCCTGGTTGGGGCTCAGTTGCTGCAACTGCAGCTGCAGGAGAGCCCAGTAAGGATAAATCCCTTTAATCCCTTGGAAAACTTAAAATTTACCCTGATGAAAACATCTCACAGGTGGTCTTGCTGCACAATATTTCAATTATAGAAAGTGTGGGGGTTTTTTATTGAAAAAAATTAATTCTGTGTTATTATCCTTCTGTTTTATTACAAATATATCTGAAACCTCAACTCCAGTGTGTTGCTTGATGATAAGGTGACGCTCCATCGAATTTGGGGTGTTCTTCCCCCCCTTTTTGGAGCTGTGAATGAGCCACAAGCCTCTCCCCTGCCCTCCATGGGTGAGGCAAAGTTGCTCAGCATAAGGGAAAGTGAATAGATGGCAACTTGGAAAGTGAGCTGTGGCTTGAAAATTGATATTTAGTTGAATCAAAGGGGAAAAAAAACCAAAACAAAAACCCCACAAACAAACAAACAAAAACCCGCACAGAACAAAAGAGCCCCAGAATATTGGAAGGATCACAAGGTATTCATAAAGGGATCTCAGAATCCAGGTGGAGAGGTGGATGCTGACACACAGAGGTGTGAGGAAGGGAGGAGAAAATCCATGCTGAGGGCTGGTGGGGTGTTCTGGCCAGCACCCCTTGTGTGCAATCCACCCATGGAAATCACTCCTGCATCCACCCCTGATCCTTCTACTTCTTTTGGAGTCCTGCAGCCCCGGCTCTCTGTATATTTAAGAGCTTAATTCCTGTTTTTTTCCAAGGAATAGGAAGTGCTTAAAGTCTCTGTGAGCTATTTTGATCTCTCCACCCTGTGACTGTGGGAATGTGGCAGCAAGGTGAACCCATGGAGGACTTGGCACCCTCCTGGGGAGCCCCAAAAGGCAGGAAAGGCCTCTGCCTTACTTTTATCATCCCAGCCTTCTCCATCTCTCTCTATCCCTCTGTCCTCCTTGGCCTGACCTGCTGCAATGAATTATTCAGGCACGCAGCAGTTGCTATAGGGCCTGTCCTGAATAACAACAGTGGTTATTTTTATCCCTAACTCTTGTTACCTTGCAGGCAGGAGCGATGGGGCCCTGCCAGCTCCCAGCAGGAGGAAAACCACAGTGATCCATGGGCTGGGATTCATTCTGACCACTTAAATATAGGTGAGATCTTGTGCAATCCACATATATGTGTCTGAATCCCACCCTGGCACCGCTCTGTGCTGTGCTCACGGGGTGCTTCACATCCATATTTTATTTTTCCATCCATATTTTATCTGCAGTGGAGCACGCAGGCTGTGTCCATGGCTCGA
This sequence comes from Neopelma chrysocephalum, assembly GCF_003984885.1. Taxonomy (NCBI): domain Eukaryota; kingdom Metazoa; phylum Chordata; class Aves; order Passeriformes; family Pipridae; genus Neopelma; species Neopelma chrysocephalum. Next base: position 37,600 of record NW_020926159.1, read on the forward strand.
TTTATTAGTCTGTCTGCTGCAGGAAGAGGAAAACTGTTCCAGAGGTGAAATCTTATGGCAGGTTCTGCCAACTTAAATAGGATAAATCGTATTTCCTTTGGGCACTTACACAGGCTGATTCCTCCAGCCAGTTTATATCCTCATGGCTGGTGTGCCCAGTTAAATATCTTTATATTATCTATCTATATCTATATCTATATCTGTATCTATATCTATATCTATCTATATCTAAATATATTTATATTATCTTTATATATAAACATAATAAATAACATAAATCAGGGGGAAGGGGTAGATTTGAGGAACATCTGTAGGGAAATAGGTGCTGCTGAGTGTGCACAGGCAGGGAGGGTATTCTGGCTGCAGGGAGCATCTCTGGAGCTAGGAGAGAAACTTGGGAGATGACAGGGGGAAAAAATAGGGAAAATGAAAAGCAAAAGGGAAATAAAAAGGAAAAGAAAAAGAAAAGGGAGAAAAAGAAAAATGAAAAAAGAAAAGAACGAAACAGCAAGAGAGCACAAGATCCTTCATTCCTGCCAACCTGCCAGACTTAATACTCCATAAAATTATTCCAGGGAAGGGCCCAAAGGCCTAAAAGGGAAACTCTTGAACTTTCACTTTGATTCAAAACAACGTGAAAAAAAATCTCTCATAAGTGAGACAAATAACCAGGACTTGAGCCACACGTATCCTGAACTGGCCACAGTGTTACCAGCAACATTTCCAAGGATTGACCTGATCCAGGCATACAAAGAGAAAATGGGAAATAGGGCAGAGGCTGTTTCCTGCTCCTGTTCCGAAGCACGAATCGCAGCTGCTCCCTCTGGAGAGGTCAGGCACTGGGAATGTTGTGCCTCAGCGTTTGCACAGCCCAACAGACCCTGGGTGAATATTTATTTCCAGTATTTCCCTGGATAAACTGCTGTTACCTCCAGCATCCAGGGAACATGCCAAGCTTGGGTGCCCAGTATGCCCTGCTGATTGAAATATTTGTGTCAAGCTTTTTATTCTCTTTCTATTTTTAAACAGAGTTTAGATAAAGATTTTTAAGGGATACCAACATGCTGTTTTAAGGGGGAGCAGAGGTTTCCCTGTACCCAGCGGGCACCACTGTCTCCACTTCCCTTTGATTTCTGCCTACAAAAACCTCTCAGAAGACTTAATGGGGCCTTGGAAAAAGGAGGGAGAGGGACTTTATACATGAGCAGATAGTGATGGAACAAAGGGGAATGTCTTCACACTGACAAAGGGCAGGTTTAAATTAGATTTTAGGAAGAAATTCTTGGCTGTGAGGGTGGTGAGGCCCTGGCACTGGTTGCCCAGAGAAGCTGTGGCTGCCCCATCCCTGGAAGTGTTCAAGGCCGGTTGGACGGGGCTTGGAGCAACCTGGCATAGTGGGAGGTGTCCCTGCCCATGGCAGGGGGTTGGAATGGGATGAGCTTTAAGTTTCCTTCCAACCCAAACCATTCTGTGATTCTAAGACACGCCCAAAATCACCTTTGTCATTACAAATACCACAGGACCTGTCGCTTTTGTGTGTTCATCCTCAAGCTCCTGGAGTCACATCGGGCCATGTTAAAGGGAAAAGAGACCCCCACGCAGCCTGTATAGGGAGAAAACACCCGGAAATGGCGCTCTCCAAAATATATTACCAAAAAAACGGCCAAAACCTATTTTTTTGTTGGAGTTTTATTTGTTTGTTTGTTATTTTCTTTCGGTGGCTTTTTTGTTTGGTTGGTTTTTTGTTTGTTTGTTTGTTTTATTGTTTTCGGTTAGCACTTTTTTTATTTTATTTTTTTCTTAAATAAAGTGGCATTTTCAGGCAGTCGGTAACTTCCAAGAGCAGGGGCCGGATGCTCAGGACCGAGCGGGGACCTCCCGATTCCCCCGCCCCGGACCGCGGGACAGCGCGGCCCCTCGCCCCGCCTCTCCGCTCTCTGATAGGCTGCAGCTCCTGTCCATCACTCCCCCACGGACTCTTCCGCTGTCCCATTGGCTGGCGCGTGGCTGTGCCGACCAATCAGCAGCGCCGCAGGGCGGGAGAGGGGCGGATTTCCCGCGTGGTGGCGGGAAAGGGTCCGTGTTTGGCGCCAAACGGGAGCGCGGCGCCTGCAGGGGGGGGTTGAAGATCGGGGCTCTCCCGTTGCGGGGTAGGATCGCGGGTCTGCGGGGCCAGCCCGGCTGCCCTCGGCTCTCACCGCCTTCTCCTGTAGCAGCGGCAGCAGCAGAAGCAGCGGCGGCGGCGGAATCCTTCCCCGAGCGGCCACAGCATGGCGGCGCCGGCGGGCGGGCTGGAGGATGCGGAGCTGCGCGAGGCGCAGCGCGACTACCTCGATTTCCTGGATGATGAGGTGAGACAAGCTGGGAGACGCGGGTGCTGCATCCCCTCTGCGTCCTCTGGGGCTGGGAACCACCTGGTCCGTGCGCCCCCTCCCCTGCCCCCCTATACGTACCCTTCGGGCTGGGGAAACACCTGGTCCCTTTACCTCCACCTATAGACTCCTCCAGGATCATGGAGCACCTGGTTCCTATGCCCCCTCCAATATGTAGCCCCGGGGATGGGGAGCACCTGGTCCCTGTGCCCCTTGAACACCTGAGATTGGGCAGCACTTGGTCCCTATGTCCCCCCACCCCCTTGAATCCTCGGGGTTGGGAAGCACTTGGTACCTATGCCCCCTGACCCCCTTGAACTCCTGAGACTGGGCAGCACTTGGTCCCTATGCCCCTCTCTGCCCCCAATATGTACCCCTGAGGGGTTAGAGAGTACCTGGTCCCTAATGTGCCTACCCCCCCCCAAATATGCCCCCCCAGTGTTGGGGAGCATTTGGTCCCTGTGCCCCTCACCCTCCCCTTTATCCCCCCCTGAGGATGGGCAGTATCTGGTCCCTGTGTCCCCCCTTCATCCCCACATGTACCTCTGGGGGTGGGGGATCACTTGGTCCCCGTGTTACCATGTCAGGGAATAAAGGGAGTCAAGCTGTGCGGGAATCGCTCCCGGGGGGGTGTCTCACACAGGCAGGAACGCAAAGTGAGTTGGTTTTTTTGTGTCTTTCCCTCGCTGCCACTTGCAGGAAGACCAAGGGATTTACCAAGGCAAGGTCCGGGACATGATCAGTGACAACCAGTGCCGGCTCCTCGTCAACATAAACGACCTGCGGCGGAAGAATGAGAGGAGAGCCAACAGGTGGGGATGGGCAGGGGGGGCACCTACCTGAGAGGTAGTTCCAGCTCTGGTTTTGCAGGTCCCTCGTGGCAGGGAAGGGCCAAACTTTGTCCTGTGCACCAGGTCTCGTGGAAAAGGTGCGCCTGCTCTTTTCCCCCACGAGACCCATCCCTTCCAAGCTTGTAAACTTAGAATTTTGGCAAAAAACTTTTGCAGCAAACTGGAGATGGTTCTATGATATAAATCATGGAATGACTGGGGTTGGAAGGGACATTAAAGCTCATCTGGTTCCAACCTCCCTGCCATGGGCAGGGACACCTTCCACTAGACCAGGTTGGTTAGACCCGGTCCAACCTGGCCTTGGACACTTCCAGGGATGGGGCAGCCACAGCTTCTCTGGGCAACCTGGGCCAGGGCCTCACCACCCTCACAGGGAAGAATTTCTTCCCAATATCCCATCCAACCCTGTCCTGTCTCAGTGGGAAGCCATTCCCCCTTGTTCTGTCCCTCCAGGCCCTTATCCAAAGTCCCTCTCCAGCTCCCTTGGAGCCCCTTTAGGCACTGTAAGGGGCTCTAAGGTCTCCTTGGAGCCTTCTCTTCTCTAGGCAGGACACCCACAGCTCCCTCAGCCTTGTTTAGGATGCTTAGGGATATTTTGGATCAGACTTGCCCACGGGACATGTGAAATTTCCCAGATGTGCTTGCATTTGTTCATCTTCTGAATGTGGTGCCAGTGGACCTCATGTAGAGCTGTGATGGACTTTAAGGTTTTTCCCCACTTGTGGAGCACGGAGGGGGAAATGGGACAAGTGCTGAGGAGGAGGGCAGGAGGGACTGATCCATCTGCATTGTCACCTCCCTGTGTTGCAGGCTCTTGAACCATGCCTTTGAGGAGCTGATGGCCTTCCAGCGGGCCCTGAAGGATTTCGTTGCCTCCGTGGACGCCACCTACGCCAAGCAGTACGAGGACTTCTACATCGGGCTGGAGGGCAGCTTTGGCTCCAAGCACGTGTCCCCACGGACACTGACGGCCTCTTTCCTCAGCTGCATCGTCTGTGTGGAGGGCATCGTGACAAAGTGTGAGACTGGGGGACAACTCAGGGCTGGTGGGACCAGGTGTTTGCTGTGGAAGAGCTGGAGCCCTCCAGGAGTCATGGCGTGGAGAGGGGCTTTTGAGAAGGACATGGGGCGACAGGACGAGGGGGGGATGGCTTTATACTGAAAGAGGGTACGTTTAGATTGGATCTTAGGAAGAAATTCTTCCCTGTGAGGGTGGTGAGACCCTTGCCCAGAGGTCTTTCAGGTCTCTTCCAACCCAAGCCTTCTGTGATTCTGTGTCCTGGCACTCTGGGCCAGGGAACAGGGGGCTTGGCAGAAGGTCGTGGGTGTTGAGTTGGTCTTTGAGCTCAGCAAACCCTGTTGACATGGGGTTATGACCCATGTACAGTTTAGTGTTGGAGATTCTGTTGGGGGCTCTCTGCTGACAGAAGGGAGGGACATCCCAGCCTCTAACTCCTCTGTTTTCCAACCTCAGGCTCTCTGGTTCGTCCAAAGATCGTCCGGAGTGTCCATTATTGCCCAGCCACCAAGAAGACAATTGAACGCCGATACACGGACATGACCTCCCTGGATGCCTTCCCATCCAGTGCCATCTACCCTACAAAGGTGAGGGGAATTAGCCTTGTGGGAAGCATCAGCAGGTTCCTCTGGGGAGAATGTGTCAGCTGGTGAAGCCCAGCCTTCAGTCCTGCTAAAACAACCCTTTCCAGCAGTCATGTGCATGTTGGGTGATGCCTCTCTTCCTCCTGCTTACCTGACTCACTTCTTCTCCCTGTGTTCCTGAAAAGCGGTGCTAATCTTTTTATTGTGGTTCCTGCTTTTTAGGATGAAGAGAACAACCCCCTGGAGACAGAGTTTGGCCTCTCGGTCTACAAGGACCACCAGACCATCACCATCCAGGAGATGCCCGAGAAGGCCCCGGCAGGGCAGCTACCACGCTCGGTGGATGTGGTTCTGGATGATGACCTGGTGGACAAGGTGAAGCCTGGGGACCGTATCCAGGTGGTGGGGACATACCGCTGCCTGCCAGGGAAGAAAGGGGGATACACCTCGGGGACTTTCAGGTGAGCCTTCTTTGGGCTTCAGCCCTCCTGCCCTGTTTGGTCGAGTCACATCTCTGGAAGGTGAGACCTAGGACAGCCAGGTGGCCATCACTGAGCTGGGGCGAACAGTGGCTTGAATCACTTGGGAGTGGTTTGCACCTTGATCCTTGAGCATCAGCCTCAGAATGACAGAATATTCTGCATTGGAAGAGACCCACGAGGATCACTGAGTCCAACTCCTGGCCCTGCACAGGACAGGCCCAACAATCCCACCAAGAGTGTTGTCCAAACACTTCTTGAGCTCTGTCTTAGGGCCATGGCTTATGGCCATGACCACTGCCCTGGGGAGCCTGTTCCGTGCCCAACCACTCTCTGGGTGAAGAACCTTTTCCCAATATCCAGCCTAAACCTCCCCTGACAAAGCTCCAGCCATTCTCTCAGGTCCTGTCACTGGCCACAGAACAGAGGTCAGTGCCTGCCCCTTGACTGCCCATTTGTGAGGAAGCTGCAGCCTGTGGTGAGGTCTCCCCTCACAGTGTGTAGCTGTGACTTCCAGCTGTGCCCAGAGGGGGTTGGATGCTCTTAAAGATGCTCCTCTGGTGGCACAGCACAGTCAGATCAAGGGGGCTACAGCTCTTGAAGCTTCCCACCCCCCTCAGGGCTTCCTAGAGCAAGTGGGGTCTTTGTGGGGTTTGCAGACCTGACCACAGCTGTGTCCCTTCTCCAGGACTATCCTCATCGCCTGCCACGTGAAGCAGATGAGCAAAGATGTGCGGCCTCTCTACTCTGCTGCTGATGTGGCCAAGATCAAGAGATTCAGCAAGAGCCGCTCCAAGGTATTTGGGTCTCACATCTGGAAGGCAGGCTTGTGTCTGGGCATGAAGTTTTGGCCAGAGCAGCTTGGCATGTGGCTAAGGAGGGTGTTGTTGGGTTGCAAGTAACTCTTCAACCCTCTTGGCAACGTTGCTGGATTTTCCAACTTGTTTTCTTTGAGTTTTCTGGTCAGGCTGTGATCGGATCTTGTTGTTTTTGTTGCTGCTTCTGTGCTGCTAGCAGAGCAGAGCATCCTTCCTACTGGCAGCTGTGTCATGACCCTGCCAGCTGGTTTCCAGGGAATTTCCACTGCAGGAGAAGCACCTCTTTCCACTTCAAACACCAAACCGGAGCGAGATACTGCCCCAGCCTGGTCTTATGCTCAGAGCTTTGCTCTGTAGTGTGTAGAGGAGCAATCGTTGCTCTCACTGCTTCCAGTGCTTGGTTGGGTGACAGTGACATGATGATCCAGGACTTCAGAAAAGTCCCACTGAAAGAAAACTCTGGGCAAAGGTCTTCTCCTTTCTAAATAATTTTCATCCCTGTGGCTCTGCGATAGGAATAAGCTGAAATTTGGGCTGAAATGTTCTACTGAAGTATTGCTTTGTTCTTACCTGCTGCAGTCCATGTGATGGGCCATGCTTTGCCTCTTCTGCCTTAGGATATCTTTGACCAGTTGGCCAGATCTCTGGCTCCCAGCATCCATGGGCACGAGTACATCAAGAAGGCCATTCTCTGCATGCTGCTCGGAGGGGTGGAAAAGATCCTGGAGAACGGGAGCCGCATCCGAGGAGACATCAACATCTTGCTGATAGGTCTGGAAGGGCTGGGCAAAGGCACCCTTGGCTGGTGTCAGGGGGTGAGATGAAGGGACATTTCTAAGACTTAGTTTCATGGAGTAACTGGGGTTAGACAGGACCTCTGGAGGTTGCAGGTCTGGAGCCCTCAGCACAAGAAGGTTGTGGACTGTTAGAATGGGTCCAGAGGAGGCCACGGAGATGCTCTGAGGGCTGGAGCCCCTCCGCTCTGGAGCCAGGCTGGGAGAGCTGGGGGTGTTCAGCCTGGAGAAAAGAAGGCTCCAGGGAGACCTTAGAGCCCCTTCCAGAGCCTAAAGGGGCTCCAAAAGAGCTGGAGAGGGACTTGGGACAACGGCCTGGAGGGACAGGACAAGAGGGAATGGCTTTAAGCTGAAGGAGGACAGATTTAGATGAGATGTTGGGAAGGAATTGTTGGCTGTGAGGGGTGGTGAGGCCCTGGCCCAGGTTGCCCAGAGAAGCTGTGGCTGCCCCATCCCTGGAAGTGTTCAAGGCCAGGTTAGACAGGGCTTGGAGCAGCCTGGTGTAGTGGAAGGTGTCCCTGCCCATGGCAGGGCTTGGAACGAGATGATCTTTAAGGTTTCTTCCAACCCAAACCATTCTGTGATTCTAGAGGGTCCCACAACCTCTGTGGGCCACTATCCCAAGACCCCTTGACCCTCAAGGACATTTCTTCTTTCATCCAGTCAGAATTTCTTGTGTTCCAAGTTGTCCCCCTGGCCTCTTGTCCCATCACTATCACCTCTCAAAATTCTGCCTCCATCTTCTATATTTCCTCCCATCCTCTTTGATGATGGCAAGAAAACCATCTGATACCTTATTTTCTGAAGACCAAACAAACCCACTTCTGTCCCCTTTCCGCTCCACCCGCCTGTGCTCTGAGCACCCCCAAACTAGACATGGCATCCAGGTGACATTCAGTTGTTACCCAGGTGATTATGTGGTTGTTAAAGGTGCTGCTCTCCATTTCAGGAGACCCTTCTGTGGCCAAGTCCCAGCTGCTGCGGTACGTGCTCAGCACAGCACCCCGGGCCATCCCCACCACGGGCAGGGGCTCCTCCGGCGTTGGCCTGACTGCTGCTGTCACCACGGACCCTGAGACCGGTGAGGAGCATCAGGGTGGTGCTTATTACCACCTGGGAGGGACTCTGTGAGATCCAGGGCTACTGTTCTCCATGATCTGGGAGTGAGTGATTTTCTAATCTTTGTTCTGCAGTGGCACTTGCAGGACTTGCTCCACCCGGAAGCTTTATGGTGATGGTTGTAGTGTTTTGGGATGTTTTCTCCACCTCTGTTAGGTGGTAGTCTTTTTTATTCCACTTCTACTTGGTGTCTCCCATGTCAGGGCTAGCAGCAGCCTGGATTTTTTCCTTCTTGTGGTCTTGCTCCTTATCCTAAGTGTCCTCTGTGCTGTCAAGTTGGGTGGGAGATGGGCAACCCTGAAGGTTGCTCCTTGAGGCTTACCCTCATCCCAGGGGTGGATGGGGATGGCAGGGCGGGTGTGTAGGGGCTGCTGGATGGTGACTGACCCTCCTTTCTCCCACCCCATCCCAGGTGAGCGGCGCCTGGAGGCGGGAGCCATGGTGTTGGCCGACCGGGGCGTGGTGTGCATCGACGAGTTCGACAAGATGTCCGACATCGACCGCACGGCCATCCATGAGGTGATGGAGCAGGGCCGTGTCACCATCGCCAAGGCCGGGATCCAGGCCCGGCTCAACTCCCGCTGCAGCGTCCTGGCCGCCGCCAACCCCGTCTACGGCCGGGTGAGTGCTGCTGTCAGTCCCCTCCCTGGGGCAGGATGCTGGGGGGAGGCAGCTGGGAAAACCCAGAAGATCCCCCAAACGGGTGACTTGGTTCTTACTGGGGTTGAGATCCATGGGACCTTGTCACTTTGTTGTCTGTTTGTGCTCATGGCTCTCCTGGAGGGGAGAGATCTCCCGTGGTTTCTCACCTCATCTTGATTCTGCCTGGGTGTCTGGGGCAGGGCGCTGGACCCTCATCCTGGTGATGAGTCTCAGTCTTGGTGTCTGATCTGGGATCATGAAAAATATTTGTTTTCCTTGGAAATGAGAGCTACAGCCGCCTTGCAGGATGGGGAAAAGCAGCCGTAGTGCTGCAGCAGGCTGGGTTTGGTGTGGTGTCCAGCTGCCAGGACACCCATCCATCCTTTTAGACCTGGCCAGAGGAGGTTCCCTCAGCCTCCCTGGCAGCCAGGACCAGCCTGTGAGGGTCTCCTGTAACCCCTCACGTCCTTCCACAGTACGACCAGTACAAGACGCCCATGGAGAACATTGGCCTGCAGGACTCTCTGCTCTCCCGCTTCGACCTGCTCTTCATCGTGCTGGACCAGATGGACCCCGAGCAGGACAGGGAGATCTCGGACCACGTCCTGCGGATGCACCGCTACCGCAATCCCAATGAGCAGGATGGGGATGGTGAGTCCCTTGTAACCTTGGCTCGCTCCTGTCTCCCTCTTTGGGGGGTTGTCACCACCTGGTGGCATCTCTTAGGGCTCAGCACCCCTACCTTTGCGGGTGACTGGTTTTGGTGGCTTTTAGAATTTGTTCCGGAGACTAAAAGCCTGTTCTCTGTGACACTTCCCTCTCCAGCCATGCCCTTGGGCAGCGCTGTGGAGATCCTGGCCACGGACGACCCCGATTTCACGCAGGAGGAGGAGCAGGAACTCCAGGTGTATGAGAAACACGATGACCTCCTGCACGGGCCCAACCGCCGCAAGTGAGTCCTTCATCCCATGTCCCCTGGAGCTCTCTGGAGGTTTCCAGCACTGTGGGTTCATGGGTTTGGCTTGAGTATCCAGGCAGTGACTGATTGCCATTGCCAACCATGGTCCAGGGGGAGGTACGTGGGCAGGATGCCAAGGAAGCCTTGCTCTGGGCTTGATCTCTTGTGCCAGGAAGATGGGGAACATCTGGAGCTGAATTCCCTACACACCTGGATGCCCCTGAAGGGCGGGGAAAAAAGTGGATGGAAAGCCAGTCCCCACCTTGGAGAACATGGGTGTACGTGTGTTCCCACAGGGAGAAGATCGTCAGCATGCAGTTCATGAGGAAGTACATCCATGTAGCCAAGATGATCAAGCCCGTGCTGACCGAGGAGGCGGCGAATTACATCGCGGAGGAGTATTCCCGCCTGCGCAGCCAGAGCCAGATGAACTCGGACATCGCCAGGGTGAGCCCTAGGAGCAGCTCCCTGCTGGGCCAGGAGGAGAGAGACTGAGGCACAGACTCCTCTGTGTCCTTTATGGGTGTTTCCCACCTTGGATGTGATGTGGGATGCTGTGCTTGGGTCAGTCTCACAGGGACACCTCCCTCTCTCCCCAGACCTCCCCCATCACAGCCCGGACCCTGGAGACCCTGATCCGCCTCTCCACAGCCCATGCCAAGGCCAGGATGAACAAGACTGTGGATCTGCAGGATGCTGAGGCAGCTTTGGAGCTGGTGCAGTTCGCCTACTTCAAAAAGGTGGGGGAAAGGTGTCCCTCTGCTCCTGGGGGATCCTGGGTTTTCATTGGAAAGGTTGGGCTTGGTGCAGGCTGAGCACCGTGGGCTGCTGGTGGGACCTTTCCTGGACATAGCGTGGGATGAGGCCACCATGGTGGGATCTTGAGTCCTTGGGTTTGGTCCCCTAAAAGCAACTTGAGTGGAAAACGGGGCTCAGTCCATTCTGCCTTTGCCACACAGGTGCTGGAGAAGGAGAAGAAGCGCAGAAAGCCGGTGGAGGAGGACTCGGAGACTGAGAAGGAGGAGGACGAGGAGTCACAGCCCAAGGAGGAGCGCAGGACGAGGAGGTAGGAGCCAGAGCAAGGGAGGGACATCATGCAAAGGGCATCAGCCCCTTTTGAGGTTGCCACAGGCAGTGCTGGCCTTGGGGAAATAATCCAGATTTTGCTGAGCCGGGTGGATCGTCGTCCCCAGTTTGTAGTAGAGGGACATGGTTATTTCATGGGTAAGGAACTGGCTGGATGGCCATGTCCAAAGATTTGAAGCACTGGCACGGGGTGCTCAGAAAAATCCCTAGAAATGTTCAAGGCCAGGTTGAATGGAGCTTGGAGCAGCCTGGTCTACTGGAAGGTGGCAGAAGGTTGGAATGAGATGAGCTTTAATGTCCCTTCCAACCCAAACCGTTCTGTGATTCCATAACACCCACAACCCTTGGGACTGGTGCCAGCTAGGTCCTGTGTCATGGGCAAGGATCTGTGGCCAGAGGGTGGGTTACCTATGAGCCACAGGTACCCTGTGAGTTCCTGGGCAGACACCTCCATAGGCTCAGGGCATGGGCTCCTCAACTCCAGTGTTTACTGGGAGTTCAGCTGGAGCAGGGCTGACGTCCTGTTCCCTCTCCCAGGAGGAAGAAGGCACGCACGGAAGGCGAAGAAGGCTCCTATGACCCCTATGACTTCAGTGATGCCGAGGAGGAGATGCCACAGGGTGAGTCCCTGGGGTTTTGGTGGCACGTGTCTCCTGAGGGTGCTGCTGCCCTGAGCCCTGGTGGGGCTGCACAGCCTGGGGAGCAGCAATGCTGCTGTTCCTGGGGTCCCTGGCATAGTGCAACCACCATCCTGTGCCACAAATACAGATGAACCTGTCTGTGCGGGACAGGGTTATATGGGATATTGGGAAGAAATTCTTCCCTGTGAGAGTGGCGAGGCCCTGGCACAGGTTGTCCAGAGAAGCTGTGGCTGCCCCATCCCTGGAAGTGTTCAAGGACAGGTTGGATGGGGCTTGGAGGAACCTGGTCTAGTGAAAAGTGTCCCTGCCCATGTCAGGGGATTGGAACAAGAAGATCTTTCAGGTCCCTTCCAACCCAAGACATTCCATGTTTCTGTTGCTGATTAATTCTTTTCCACCCACTTCCGAACTGCTGCAGAAATAGCAATATTGGGAGGCACTTTGGTGTCATCCACCCCATCCTGAGGCCAAGAGCTTTTGCTGTCTGGGTGCTTGGACACCAGGCAGGGTGAGGGTAACTCTTCCTTCTGCTCCAGTTCAGGCACACACTCCGAAGACACCCGAAGCCTCGGCCACTGGGGAAGGGAAGAAGGTGGAGTTGGCTGAGCCAAGGTGAGTGGGGGCTGGAGGAGGAGTCTATCCCTGCATGTCCACCCCCCTCAGTGGGTCCAAGCTTTTGTCCCATTGCTGGAGATGCATCTGTGGTGCTCTCAGCTCCAGTTTCGGCTTTCCTGCCGAGTGCTGCTTCTGGAATAAGGAAGGGCTGAGGCATCCTGGGCTGGGAAGGAGGGGAAAGACTCATGTGTAGTCTCTAAGTTAAGGGTGATTATTTCTCCACTGACCAGGTTGAAAGCATTCAAGGCTGCTCTCCTGGAGGTCTTCAAAGCTTCCCACGCCCAGTCTGTGGGTCTGAAGAACGTGATGGAGTCCATCAACCGCGACAACCCCGAGCCCTTCTCGCTGGCTGAGGTGAAGGGGGCCTTGGCCCACATGCAGGATGACAACCAGATCATGGTGTCTGATGACATTATCTTCTTAATCTGAGCCTCTAGGTGGAAGATCCCAAGTTTTTGTGGACTCTCAGTCTGGAGACTCTCTGTGTTTGCCTTCAGCTCTCTCCTGAAACCTTCTTCTGGCTGAGCTGGACTTTGGGGAGCTGAAGTCTCTGCACTTCCTTGCTGTGCAATGCTGGCACAAAAGAAGAGCCAGGAGCTCTGGAAGCTGTTGCTGTCTTCAAACTGGAGCATTAGGGAAGAGGCTTGTTTCTGCAAGGAGATGAAAGGAAAAACCTAAGAGCAAATTATCAGTGTTCTTAATGTATTGTTTTTAGCTTTTGTGGCTTTTTGGTGGATTTTTTTTTAAATGAAAAAATCTGGATTTAGGAATCCAACATTTAGTGGTGGTGTTGGTGAGAAGCAATGTGAGAGCTCCACTACTAGTGAAGCTTTTATTTTTCCCTTTTCTTCCCCAATTATATAGCCTAGATCTGCTTGTCTCACAAGGAAAGGTGCCTAATGCCTGTCTTGTTGGTTCTGCTTTTCCCACCCATCTTGTGGAGGATGATTCCTGGTGCTGGAGGGACAGGTGTGGTCTGACCTGCTCCATTGCCCATGGTCAGCTTGATTTCCAGATTTCACAACCCTGGTGGGAGTTTTGCCCCCAGGGAAGGACATGGGTGTTCAGAGTTGCCCTGGGAATGTGTCCCTGGCACAGATGGGTTCCATCTCCAGCTGCTCCTCCTTTCAGCCTGGAATGATTCCCTGGTGATGGCTTTCAAGAAAAGCTGACTCCACAGTGAGACCAGTCTTTGCTGCTTGTGATCCAGTGCTGCTGAAGGTTTGGGATTTTTTTTAATTTGCTTTTTGATCCTGGCAAGTTTGAGATGAAGCTTTGGAGAAGCCCCTGAACAGCACTGGCTCTTTGCTGTTATCCCTGCCCATCCCCAGACACCTGCACAGCTCATGTTCCCTTGTTTCTGGATGCCATAAATCTTAATTTGATAAATAAAAATGTCTATATTGTTTAATCCATGGCTTTCTGCTTACTTGGATTTAAAATACCCACTTGTGGGGTTACAGCTCTGCACCCTTCTGGGGATCTGTGCTGCTCTGCAAAGCCGTCAGGCAGCTGCCAGCCCATTTTGGCTCAGGAATGGTCTTGGGAATGTCCATCCACCATGTGCCTTTGGCTTGGTGGACCAAATATGTGCAGAAATTCCTGTGAGATGGGTGGGCAATAAATGTGGACAGCTCCTGCCTCTGCCCACCTGGAGCTCTGCATCTTGGCAGCATCTCAGTGTCCATGGGAGGGGATCCCCTCATTTTTCTTCTGCAGACAGACCTGTTGGACTATAAAAGCTGGACTTTTGAGCTTCTCTCATCCAACACAGCCATGACAGTGGGTTTGGAGGGGATTTTGTATGTTTGCAGCCTCCTAAAGATCTCTGGTTGGATGTGTTTTGCTTCCCCAGGGTGACCTCAGACCCACAGACAGTATTTGGTCTCATAAAACTGCAAAGATTGGTGAAGGTGAGTAAAACACACAGATGGTCTCTGATGGAGACAGGCTGGGAGAGCTGGGGGTGTTCACCTGGAGAAGAGAAGGCTCCTGGAAGACCTTAGAGCCTCTTCCAGTGCCTAAAGGGACTCCAGGAGAGCTGGAGAGGGACTTTGGACAAGGGTCTGGAGTGACAGGACAAGGGGGAATGGCTTCCCACTGCCAGAGGGTGGGTGAGATGGGATATTGGGAGCAAGTTCTTCCTTGTGAGGGTGGTGAGGCCCTGTCACAGGTTGCCCAGAGAAGCTGTGGCTGCCCCATCCTTGGAAGTGTTCAAAGCCAGGTTGGACGGGGCTTGGAGCAACGTGGTCTAGTGGAAGGTGTCCTTGCCCATGTCAGGGCTCTGAACGAGATGAACTTTAAGGTCCTTTCCAACACAAACCATTCCGTAATTCTATGGTTTTGTGTCTTTCCTGCCCTTACAACTGGGGAACTGCTAATACTGAATTTCCCAAGATAGGACACCAGGAGGAGCTCCAGGGTAGATAAATCTGGTTTATTTTATTATCCCATAGCCTGGAGTGGTAGGATGTGGCTGTCTACCTCCCCCGGGTGCTGGTGGCCACCTCGGTCTATCCTTGGAAATTGGGAGAGGGGCCTTTGGTGACATGGGAAAAACAAACAACTCCCACAGGCAGAGAGGTTTGTGGGGATCAGCTGGATCTGACCAACAGCCTGAATCTGGGATATCACCAGAGAGGTCATTCAGTTCCTGGATGCTCAGCCACATGGACATTTATATACTTTTATATATATTGTAAAAAATTATATATTATAAAAATGTATTTCAGTTTTGGGCCCTTCACAACAAGAAAGACATTGAGGGGCTGGAGTGTGTTCAGGGAAGGGAACGGAGCTGGGGAAGGGGCTGGAGCACCAGGAGCAGCTGAGGGAGGGGGGGGGGCTCAGCCTGGAGAAAAGGAGGCTCAGGGGGGACCTTCTCCCTCTCTGCAATTCCCTGGCAGGAGGGTGGAGCCAGATGGGGGTTAGTCTCTTCTCCCAGGGAACAAGGTAACACTTGTTATAATATTTATATAATATTATTTGCTATTATATTAAATTTACAGGCTTTGTTCTTGCTGATGGGGTAAAAGCCTAAAAATTCCATAGTGCATGAAAATGATGATGGGGTGTGTGACATTTTAAAAGAAAAGCAAAGAGAGAATAGAATGGAGGTTGTAATTCTCAAGAAACCTGGCTTGAGTAATACCAGGGGCTCAATAGGGAAGATCCCATGGGAAGTGTGCAGCCTTTCCTGAGTGACATCATGCTCGTTTTGATATTAAAGATCACAGGTAAGAAAAGTAACAATTCAGGGAATCCAACAAAAACAACCGAAGAGTTCAGTCATGTATGTTCCCTGTCACCTCCTTTCGAGTTGTGTCCCTAATAGTTTCCCTAGTCTCATCCCTGCTGCGTGGGATTGAGAAGAGGAGCCCCAGCTCTGGCCCTGACCCTTGTTTTGAGTTGAGTGACCCGACACAGAGCCTGCCCATTGCTACCCTCATGCCTCACCCACCAACCAGCCCATCTGTCCTGCCATGGGCTTGTTGCAGCACCCAGGACTTCCTTGGCACCTTATTTTATATAATCCTAGAATGATTTGTGTTGGAAAGGACCTTAAAGCTCATCTAGTCCAACTGTCCCAGTCCAATGGGCAGGGACACCTTCCCCTATCCAAGCCCTGTCCAACTTGACCTTGAACACTTCCAGGGATGGGGCAGCCACAGCTTCTCTGGGTAACCTTTGTCAGGGCCTCGCCACCGTCACAGCCAAGAATTTCTTCCTAATATCTAATCTAACCCTTTCCTCTGGCAGTGCAAGCCTTTCTGCCTTGTCCAGTCCCTCCAAGCCCTTGTTGAAAGTCTCTCTTCAGCTTTCTTGGAGCCCTTTCAAGCACTGGATGAGGCTCTAAGGTCTCCCTGGAGCCTTCTCCAGGCTGAACCATCCTAGATCTCCCACCCTGTCTCCATAGCAGAAGTGCTCCAGCCCTCAGAGCATCTTCATGGGCCGTGTTGCATTGTACCTTAGTATTGTATTTCTCAAACCCTTAGTCCACCCCCTCTCTGCAGGGTTACTGATTCTAGAAATCAACCCTGCTATTTATCTCCCTGCTGCAGGACAGGTGAACACTCAGTCTGCAGGGATTAGGAGTGAATTCCCCACACCAGCACCATCAGCATCATGTAATCCCTGCCTCCCATTCATCCCACAGCTCTGACCAAAGCATGACGAAGGCTCAGGGGGTGACAGCCAAAAATGAGGTTTGTCCTTGACCTGTGGAGGGAGCCCAGAGGTGCCACTGGTCCCCTCTGAGTTCCCACAGCTGTAACATGGAGCTGTGGTCACTGTTGTGCTGGAGCAACATTCCCATGCAGAGGTTTCCGCCGGTGGTACCTGTGGCACACCTGGCAGCCACATTTCCCCTCAGATTTTGGTGTTTTCCATTCACATCTCTTGGCTGTGGTCTGCTCTTGGCCATGAATCTTGCTGATGTGATAAAGCCCTGTGAGCAAACCCTGCCCGGAGTAACTCCTGCGTGGATGTGATCGATCAGAGCTCTAAACCAAAAGGTGATCTCGAGGTGTCACACGTCAGAAGGGTAAAATCTGGGGTGACCAGAGAGGCAGGAGCAAGCTGCTGGAGGTACAAGCCCTGCCCGGTGCTGCAGCCACCTCATTCTGAAATATTCATTCGATCCTGACATCCAGAGCTTTCCGAGGCTGCAATCTCAACCCTTTGCTGCTGCAGGCTACGGAAGGTCCTCTGAGCAACCTGATCTGGTGAAAGATGTCCCTGCCCCTGGCAGAGGCTTGGAATGAGGTGAGCTTTAAGGTCCCTTCCAAGCTAAACCATTCTGTGATTCTGTAGTCCAAGTCCAACTTGAAATGAGGCATTTCTTATGCCTGCAGTGCTGTGAAAACCTGAACCTGCGTGTAACAAATCCTGCAGTGCAAACAGTGGGTTTCCTTATGGTAACTCAAGAGTAGAAGAATTCTTTTAAGTGAAATTAAAATTTTATGGTTTATTTCCAAGCCCCCATCCCTGCTCCAAGGCTGCGATGTGTGGGAGTGAATAGCTTTTTGAGATAACTATATTACTAATTTAAGGAAGAAATTCTTGGCTGTGAGGGTGGTGAGGCCCTGGCACAGGTTGCCCAGAGAAGCTGTGGCTGCCTCATCCCTGGAACTGTTCCAGGCCAGGTTGGACGGGCCTTGGAGCAACCTGGTCTAGTGGAAGGTGTCCCTGCCTAAGGCAGGAGGGTGGAACTAGACGATCTTTAAGGTCCCTTCCAACCCAGACCATTCTGTGATTCCATGAATACGAGTATTTTTCTTCCCTTCTAATGATTCCTGTTTAGTGACCCCTTTCAATGAAATTTTCAGTGAACTTCGATGAAAGACAAGTTCAATCATAGGAAATTTCGGGTCAAAGAGGGAATCCCTGCAGAATTTACAGGCTGCTGAAGGCACAAATTGTGAGTGGAAAGTGGTGGTGGGGGTTCATAACCCGATATTTGACGTGACGACATCATTGCTTCTTCACACGTAATGGTTTCCACTTAACCCTGTTCCTGCACAATCCAACCCATTTTCATGGCAATGCCCTCTCCTTTCACAGTGAGCATTCAGGGGAAAAAAAGGAGGTCAGTTTCTGGGCTAAAAAAGGGGGATTTCTGGTAATTCTCCCCTCTCTTGGTCTTCGATGCTCAGTGCCGCATCTCAGTAGATGCGCTGGTGGATACATAGAACAGTCAGAATAGGAACATGTGTCACAGGATTTGTATTACTTCAGGTAAACATAGTAACCTGAAATGTGAAAAATTTATGTGAAAAGAGTCTCCGGTCTCTGAGCTGAGCGTTGATTCAGACCACAAAATCATGACAACATCCTGCAGTGATGTAAAGCATCAGTCAATGGAGATTTCTGGTGGTATTATTCAGGCCAGATTAGTCCCTTCTCACTGGAAAATTACACAGATTTGCAAGAGGATTCTGATTTTCTGTAGGACCAAAAATGTCATGAATCTGTTGATTTCCTGGAGGACTGAAAATGAATTTGTGTGAAGAGTCCTACACTTCAGTCCTCTGCTTCTAGCTGGGCTACGTGGCTTTGGGAAACGTTTCTCTAAGGGCTTTTCTCCACAGAAAAGCTGGTTAAAGTGGTTATATAGGCCTTTTTTCTGCCATAAAAATAGCTTTTACTCCCAAAGAAACCTACTGGTGCTCCTAGGGAAACAGCAGGTGGGTGTTTGTGTTGGTGCATGAAGCAATGAGGGACTGGGGGACCCAGGGGCAGCTGCTGGAGAGATCCAGTGGTGGGGTCACCGTCCCTGGAGGTGTTTAAGGAAAGACTGGAACTTTGTGGCATGGTCTAGTTGACATGGTGATGATAGGGCATAGGTTGGACTTGATGGTCTCAGAGGTCTTTCCCAACCTAATTGATTCTGTGATTCCACGTATATATATATATATATATATATACACATATATATATATATATACACACACATATACATATTGACTCCACATGAGTTTGTTCCAATGCTACCACTGGGAGTCCTGTGCTCCCAGTTGCCCCCACACCTCACCCCTCACCATTGCTGTGCCATCACTGTCTACAGCCCCTGCGCTGGTGGGGGTGGTACAGCCCTTTCAGACACTTTAAAATGAGAAAAAACTGTTTAAAAATATTTTCACCAGCCCCTGTGGCACTCAGAGGGGAGTTAGGCAGAATGCAGTGCAGTATGGCCATGGGGCAGGTCACACAGAATCACAGAATCATTTAGGTTGGAAAAGACCTCTGATATCGTTGAGTTCAACCTTTGACCAATTCCCACCTTGTCAACCACACCAGAGCACTGAGTGCCACGTCCAGTCTTTCCTTGAACACCTCCAGGGATGGGGACTACACTACTTCCTGGAAAGCCCATTCCAATGTCTAATTACCCTTTCTGAGAAGAAATTCTTCCTAATGTACGACCTAAACCTCTCCTGGCACAGCTTGAGACTATGTCCTCTTGTCCTGTCACATATTGCCTGGGAGAAGAGCCTGACCCCCACCTGGCTACACCCTCCTGTCAGGGAGTTGTAGAGAGGGAGAAGGTCCCCCCTGAGCCTCCTTTTCTCCAGGCTGAGCCCCCCCAGCTCCCTCAGCTGCTCCTGGTGCTCCAGCCCCTTCCCCAGCTCCATTCCCCACCATGAATGTCCAAGGAGTCCATCCAGGAGAAATGCTGCTCCAAGGTCCACCCAGTTGACAAGGCCAGAGAAGGGACAGGAAAGCAGCACTCTGACAGCATAGCTCAGGCAGGCACTGGGAGTCAAAGCTGATCTGAAATGGGGCCCCTGCTGATGGTAGTTGAGGCCACTAAGGGCGATCAGTGCCCTCAGGGCCCTTTACAGGGCCTTTCAAAGAGAGCAGAGCTTTTTGTAGAGCTCTCATCAACATGGAACCTCAGCAGTGAAAGGGAGAGACATCCCAGGTCCTGGTGCTCTGAGGTCTCCCAGAAGGAATTCCCTGTGGCTCCTATTCTTCCCCTGCCCTGTCCTTACAAGACAGAGGGAACCCCAAGAGCAGGTGGGGATGAATTGTGCAGCTGGGGCCAAGGGAGGTTAAATGGTGAAGTTCCACGTGCTGTCCTCATTTTGAAAGCCTTGCTGGGTGCCTGGCTTTGCAGTTTGCTCATCTCTGCTGTCTGGTTTGTGTGAGGCACGTGGAAGTGCATCCACACACGTGTTTGTGGTGAAAGAACATTATTATTAGAAAGAGGGGGTGGGAGGGGGTAAAAAAAAAGCTGCCTGAACAATTTTTTTTTGTTCTTTTTCTTTCCTTATCTCTTTATCTGCCTGAAGAAATAGTATTGGCTAATTTGGGATTCTGGTGATAGTATCTGCCCTCCCCTTTTGGGGGGTAGATGGAAGGAAGTGGGCTAGGAAATGAAATATTCAGCTCTTAAACTCAGGTCAGGTAAGGCAGCTGTGCTGCAATGGAAAGGGTGGTAGTGGCTGAACTTTGCTATAAAAAGGAGATCACAACTGTCTTTGAGGCACAAGCAGGTGGAAGGGGCCTCAGAGAAGGAGAACTCTTGTGCCTTGTCACCCTGTGTATCTGCCCAAAGCAGCAGAGAGGTTGCCATGGTTTTTTCCAGCTACACTGCCATGGTAAGTACTTACATTTAATATAAAGGTTAAGAAATATTTTCTGCAAGAGAGAAAGCAGAGTGTAGGTCCTATGATTTCTACAAGAAACCCTTTTGGTCCTGGTGAGATGCTGATTCTGTCAGATGCAGCTGTGTTTGGTGCTTGAGTGACAAGGATGTGGTGGACTATTTATGATTTATTTGTCTCTTAGTTATCAGCACTTGGGAAAGACAGTCCTTTTTTCAGACAACATGCTATAAAAATTGCTGAAATTTCACTGTGAACGTCTATGAATTTAAATTTCAACCTGGGTAGCATTTGCAGCACAATCAGCTCCTGTGATTTCCTTAAAACCTCTTCATTTATTTTGTCTTCTTTTTGGGAGTTGGATTTGATGATCCTTGTGGGTCCCTTCCAACTCAGAATATTCTATGACTCTATGAGTCACTAAAGCTCTGTCTACTGGAGATGGCCCGAGAATCTCAGATTTCCTTGGGAAAAGGGTTATTTCCAGCAGATGAGGGTGGCCAGTCTTTACTGTCCTGAGAAATCATATGGCTTGCTGGATTTCTAAGGCACAAGGTCAGCTCAGTCCTTACCCCCCTTTGTAGATCATAAGACAGTGCTGTGTGACTGTGGAGGAGGACCTTTTGCAGCTTGTTTGAGGGATGCTCTTCTTGGTGCAAAGCCAACTATGAATCAGAATTTAAATCAGATTTTAGCACCTGTTCTGATGAGTTTTATTTGCAGTGTTGTGCTGTTTGTTCATGCTGGCCCGTCTCACCCAAATATAAGTATGAAGATAGTCCATTGATGGTCCAGTCAAGTCAAGACTTGGCTTTTTCTGCTCTCCCTTTCTTGCCTGGACAGAACTAAGATAACTTTCCTCTCTCCCAGTTCAGATCACTGTTTTTGGTGCTGGTTCTAGCACTCACTGTAAGGAGCTCACCCCACAAGAAGGTGGTTCACGCTCAACCCAGAAAGGCCAGTGCCTCTGTGAGGCTGAGTGAAGATTGCCTGAACCAAAGGGATCTCAAATTCCCCACAGCAGTGGAAGTCAGCATTCGTATCAGCAAGTCACATCATGCCTTTAGGATGGTCCATGATATCAGGAACCGATCTCTTGCTCCTTGGGATTACAGGTAACTGTTCACTTGTTATCTAAATTGTGAAGTCTGTGTACACAGAGGATTTTTTTGGGGTGAACGACGGCTATTTCTCAGCATATGCCCAGAGTCCTGTAAATACTGCAAACACTTCTTGACACATGCTGATTTTTGATGTTGTGTGAGATTTCTCCAAGAGAAACTGTTTGAAGTGCAAAGGGACTTCATTGGAAAGGTTTCTAATCATCTTGTCAGCCTGTGTCAATCACAGAACCCTTTAGGTTGGAAAATACCTCTAAGATCATTGAGTCCAACCATTCCCCCAGCACTGCCAGAGCCACCACTAAACCATGTCCCCAAGTGTCACATCTACACAGCTTTTAAACCCCTTCAGGGATGGTGATTCCACAACTGCTCTGGGCAGCTGTGCCAGGGCTGGTCAACCCTTTTGGGGAAGAAATTTTTCCTTTTATCCAATCTAAACCTCTCCTGGCACCACTTGAGGCGTTTTCCTCTTGTCACGTGTTCCCTGGGAGCAGAGCCCGACCTTTACCTGGCTCCACCCTCCTGTCAGAGAGTTGGAGAGCTAGAAGTCTCCCCTGAGCCTCCTTTTCTCCAGGCTGAGCCCCCACCAGCTCCTTCAGCTGCTCCTGATGCTCCAGCCCCTTCCCCAGCTCCGTTCCCTTCCCTGGACACGCTCCAGCTCCTCAATGTCTCTCTTGTCTGAGGGGCCCAGAGCTGCCTCCAGCACTGGAGGTGCCCCAGCAGTGCCAGCACAGGGATGGGCACTGCCCTGGCCCTGCTGCCACACTATTGCTGATACAACCCAGGTACCATTGGCCTTCTTGGCCATTTGAGCACTCCTGGCTCATGTTCAGCTGCTGTCAACCAGCACCCCCAGGTCCTTTTCCAGCTTTCCAGCCAATCTGCCTCTAGCCTACAACACTGCATGGGGTCAAAATGATGATGAAACGAATTATTCCTCTGGGAAAAGAATGATGTCAGTCCATTGTAATTCTAAATTTTCCAAACTGAAAGAAGTTTCTGAATTCTGAAATTAAAACCATTTTAAAAACCATTAAAAAAATGAATTGTGCAATTGCAATCGGTTCTGTATTTAACTTGACTTCTCTTCATTCAATTCCCAAAGAATGATACAGCAGTATTACCCTCCCAAAATTGATTCCATTTCTAGGAAATAATTCTAAAACATGTTGAGGAAAGGGAAATTATTTGGCCAGATCTCATAGTGAGGACGCACAGGTGAACAGTAAGGTGCTTCCATGGAGATAAACAAGAAGATTCTCCAACCCGCGCTTTGCAAAGACATAAATCCCTTTTGTGTGCCCATCCCCAGGCTCGACAAGGATCCCAACCGCTTCCCCCAGGTGATTGCCGACGCCCAGTGCCGCCTCTCTGGCTGTGTGAGCCCCCTGGGGCAGGAGGACCGCAGCCTCAACTCCGTGCCCATCAAGCAGGAGATCCTGGTCCTGCGGCGGGAGCAGCAGGGCTGCCGGCCCACCTACCGCCTGGAGAAGAAGGTCATCACCGTGGGCTGCACCTGCGTCACTCCAGTCATCCACCACCACTCCTAGGAGGAGTTATTAGGGCAGGCGACACTGGGAAGAAGCAATATATCCTATAGACGCCCCTCTGGTGAAATCCCACAGTCGCCCACCGCGAATCCCAGGAATTCAACACGACATCGCCCTTCCAAACCTGAGCAAATTACCTCTTGAAATTACCTCATGATTCAGCTGTTGTTGCTTGATGGATTTTAGAGTGGGAATCGCCGGTAGCTGGTGATGGAGGGGAGGGAAAGGGATGGAGAAAAAGCTTTGTTTGTGATCCCAAGCAGTGAGAGGGTAAAGCAGTGCTTTTTTGAATTTATTTTTCATTGTGGTTTATACCAGTTTGGTGAATCAAAGGAGTTATATTTTCAAAAGTTCTCCTTGGCTGTAAGTTGCCCTAATGAATACATACCTACCAGCACTGCCATAAAAAATTTGTCCTCCTGCACCTTCTCCTTCCCTTACTCATCCTCTACCCCTTTCCCTTCTCTGGCCACCCCTGCTCACTATGATATTATCTGTGTCAATCAAATATTTGTGCCAACAGGCCTGAACTGTTATCACACTCTGGTTTTGTTTGGTTTTGTTTGGTTTGGGCTGATTTATTGCAGAGCATTTTGGGAGAGAATTGACTCCACTGCAGTGAGTGTTAAAATGGTTAAGAACCAATGAATATTTATATTTCTATTTATGTCTTCTATTTATGACTGTATTTATGGCTTTGTGTGTGCTCAGAATACAAAAAAAAAGATAATTTTAATCTGTATTTATTCAATAACTTATCTGCTGAATAAAAAATCATATTTTATTTAAAAAAAAGTTGTTTTGTGGTAGCTCAAAATGAAAGCAGACACAGAGAATGGGTTTGTGCTGCAGTAGCACCAAGAGATTTCAGCAAAGATCAGGCGTTTTCCGGTATAGTGATATGAGTAAGAGTGGGCAGAAGAGAATTTGCAGCCTAAATAGATGAAAAGATGCAAAAAAAGAGGCTGAAAGGAGTAAAGGGAGGTTCTATAGGCATCACTGGGGGACATGGCAATGGAACCAGGTTCTCCAGACCTTGGGGATGGTCTCTGGGAATGGTGGGAAATGAGATGGGACATATCACATCGCAAGGCTGCAGCTGGAATTTGGGAACCTGATTCATGAGAGCTGGGAAAGGCCTGTCCTATTGTCTTCCAGACAAGAAGTCATCCTGACAAGCACCTTCTTCTCCACCAGCTGGATGGCTGGCTGAGCAGGAATGCAAGGAAATACGAGATGGCTTCATCTTGCTGATCTTTAGCCAGCTAAATAATGGGTGCTGGGATTGGAGTGGTGGAAGAGGATCCCTCCCCATCAAGGGAACAAGAATTGTACCTGCAGGGCAGGGCTGTCTGCAGAGCTGGGATCTCCTACCTTAGGAAAGGAAGAATTGCCCTTTCTCTCCCTTAGCTGCACGAGGAGCAGAGACTGAAAGGACTCACTGTTCAGGAGCTGGACTCGATGATCCTTGTGTGTCCCTTCCAACTCAGGGTATTCTGTGATTCTATAACTATTTATTATTTTATCAAATTGCTGCAACGTTGCTTTTTTTTTGACATTACTTCATCTTTCACCCAGAGCTGAGCCAGACTCTCAGACCTCTGACTTTGATTTCTGTTGGTGGAGGCTTTAAGCCTCTATTTCCTTTTTCCCCTGCATTTAAATCAGGGCAAACCTGTGTGAATGCATTCTCGTATTTCATTTTGACTGCACAGAAACCACTTAAAATTAGATCCACCTGGTGCAGGTAGACCCTGGGTTTCCTCCCAGAGTAGGTCAGGTGAGTTGTTGGGTCTAAATGACTCAAGGACAGGTTGGACTCGACTTAGAGCAAGCTGGTCTAGTGAAAAGTGTCCCTGCCCATGGCAAGGGGGATTGAAACTAGATGATATTTAGGGTCTCTTCTAACCCAAACCATTCTGTGATTCTGTGATTCTATGATTCTGTGATGATTCCTTTGGTGCTTTTCTGTCAAATCAGGTGTATTCTCTGCCCTGTGGGTTGCTGGGAGCTGGTTTGACAGTCCATGGGTAACCATCTCATTCAGTTACAGGCATTTGTACTCATTTGTGGCAGCAGCTGTTTCGTTATGACCACCAAGCTCTTCACGTGGTGCAGAGCAAACCCCTGGAGGCGTTTTCTGCTCGATCTCATGTATCACCAGCTCTGCTCTTACAGTAACCGCTGACCAGGAAATCGTAACCTGGTTCTTGCTCCTGACCTATTTCTTTCCCTCTCGATAAACCCACCTCGTGGGGTTGTCCTCACTTGTTTTTCAGGGAGAAAACTACTCTCTGTCTCTCTTCTCAGTCCTAATTTCTTTGACATTGCATGTCAAAGTTCATGGCAGCTGCCTGGGTGTACTCTCCTGTGCTGGTACGCCTAAACATCCATCGCCTTACCCTAAGAGTCATCCTACCTGGATAAATGATGAAGTATCTAATCAAGAAAATACACAAGTAGCTAATTAAGGAAGTCTCACCTGTGGGTCACGAGGTTTTGCAGCCAGAACTACCAACTGAAAACCACACACCTCTCAGGGAGGCATGTGGGGAATGTTTCTAAACAGAACGAGCATCGGCGGCTATTTCCTTCTAATGGCATCATTCTTAGAGTGCAGCTGGTTGTAAACATGAACCTGGTTATATTTAAGGTGCTGGCTTTCATTTCCAGCAATCTATTAATTTGGGGGTTGGAACTAGAATGATCTTTGAGGTGCCTTCCAACCCAAACCATTCTGTGACTCTGTGAACCTGAGAACATGGCAAATGAGTTTGTGCTTCTTGTAAACAGCACAGTCATATCACCACCGAGAGCAAGCACAGTTAACAGCTGAGGACCAGCCTTTACTAAAGACTCTGCTTGTTTTATAACACTTCAGCAACAGATCCAGCCCTTGGGTGTCCTGTTGGGCATCTGTGTCTCTCAGTGTGGCTCAGAGCAGCCTTCAGGGACTCGGCTGTTTTACCAGGAGGAGAAGACACATCTGGAGGTGTGATAGCAGTGCCACAGTGTTTTCTTGTAACCTGCTGGGCTAAGCAACCTCCAGTCAAAGGTTGGTATCTGAGCCTCGTGGCCTTTCCTATCCCTTTCCTCTTCTGCTTGCCTCTCACTAACCTCTTTTCCATGTCTCTTGCTCATTGCTCCCCTTGCTGTGCCTGTTCTGGCAGCTCAGGCAGGGATCCTGGTGTAGTAACTCCCATGGGATGCTAGTGCAGAGACCCATGTATTAGCATGGGGGGCACAGCAGTGATCTCTGCTCAGGTAGATGCCTCCTCCCTGACTTGTGCTGTGAGCTGTGAATGTATTGACCTGAAAGTGTGAGTAAGGCTTCTTTGGACCCCTGACCACAGGGGTGTTCAAAGGGACCATGGACCAGGGCATCCTGTTACACAGAAAATATTGCTTTTTAAAGTGTACAAAATTAAATATATAAAGAATGCAAAGGTTGCAACCCTAGAGGTTGAAACAACCCAAGAATTATTTGTGTTTGTGTTTGGTGAACCAGAAAAAAAGATTAATAGCTGGAAAACTCAGCAGTTGACATAGTTTGTTCAGAGTTAGACCCTACAGGAGAAACTTTAAGGGTATGAGCAATTTTCTGGTCAGTCTTGTGGGGACCTATTGGTTGGTGCCAACATGATGGGTATAAATGATGGGGTGAATTTCTGTATCAGCTGCAAGTTTTGGAGATGGCCCAAGATACCAGATCAGAAACCTGCTCCCATGTCACCATCAGGGGGCAAAACATGAGACTTGTCTTGATCTTCTCTGTGAGAGTGGTGAGGCCCCGGCACAGGTTGCCCAGAGAAGCTGTGGCTGCCCCATCCCTGGAAGTGTCCAAGGCCAGGCTGGATTGTGCTTGGAGCAATCTGGGATAGTGGGAGGTGTCCCTGCCCATGGCAGGGGATCGGAATAAGTGATCTTTAAGGTTCCTTCCTATCCAAACCATTCTGTAATTCCACAATCTCTTTTTGTCTCCACCCCCTTCTTCCTCTTACTTCTTTGATATTATTTTTAACTTTGTGCTTTAGAAGAATCCAGATGAGTGGGCTGAGCCTGCATTTTCTGCACCACTGTTACATGACAGTGACGAAGAAAACCCAAACTTGCTTAAAATGTTTGTGATTGTCTGGCACTACTTGGCAGAGTCAGAGCCGTTGGTGGGGGCAGGACTGTGCTGGTTCTGGTTTTCAGGAGCTGAGAAAATGCCAGTCAGATTCAGCACCAGAAACAGACCATACCTTCTGGTTTTTGATGCTCACAAAGAGGAGTTCCAGAAGTTGGACTTCGATGCTCCTTGTGGATCCCTTCCAGCTCAAGATACTCTATGACTAAAAACATTTTCCATCTTTTCTAATTATTCTCCCTTCTTCCAGGGCTAGATAGTGGTAGCAGGTTCAAATCCTCAGGTCCTCAGAAAAATCCCTTCCTGCTTTCTATGTGACTTTCTATTTATTTATTATTCCTTTGGAAAAGTGGCTCAGCTTTTCCACCTTTTCTTGTAACTTCAACAAAATATTAAAAATATGCTTGATGCTCTTTGGGGGTCATGGACTGACAAAATATTCTTTTCTGGGCACAGCTTTCTATGAGTGAGTAAAACCTGTACAAGCCATCATGTTTTTGTTTTATCTGCATTCTTAGTAAGCACAATATATCTGTATCATGATCAAAGTTCTGGTAAATGGATAGAGACGGTTTATCTTCTCTCTAACTTGCCCCTAGAATTTTTTGGTCTGGCTTTTTATTTCAGACTTCTGAAACCTGTGTTTCTTGGCCTCCTTGATACAGTTGAATCTGTATCACCTTTTACAAGCATCTGGTTTCTATCCAGATTGCTTTGATGAGCCTGGTTATCTGATCACTTGCTGCACAAATCCAATCTCAAACTGCCCTTTCTGCTGGGTTTTGCTCACAGGGTGCCAAGCAATCTGTTTGCCAAGGCACTGCTGCTCAGATTTTGCAGACTGACACAAAACTGAAATGGGGAGCAGTGGAAACTTTTATGTTGAAGAGGCTTTTGCAGCAATTTCCCCCCCCTCCCTCCAATGATGATATCGTTTAAGGGCATCAAATTAGCAGAAATTTGCACTGCATCTCTTGAAAACAAGAAGGAACAAACTTTACCTGTTGAACCTCAAACTGATAAGAGCTGTGCAAGGGTGGGAGAGGAGCCCTACTCTCCTCAGTCTCCTCTTGTGATCGCTATTGACTGTAATCATGAATGTTTGCCCAGAAAAATAGGGACACTGATTAGTTGACCCGTGGCAGGGTGCATTGGTTAGGGATTATTCTACATCTTTCCATCTGAATGCTTCAATGTGAGGGAAAATCTCTCGGCTCATGATGCCAGGAGTTATGGGAGACCTTGCAGTAGGAAAGAAACAGTCCTCAGGCCCAATGAATCAGCCCAATTGATCACCAATTAAACACTTCTGCAGGAGCATGTACAACACTCAAGCAGCTTGCAGAGGTCACCATGAACTTAGCACAAGGCCAAGTAAATAAGAAGGGGTTGTGTCCTCAGGCACAGATTTAGTGAGTTTGTAAATGCTCCAAGGGAGAATGATGATTCTGAAGAGGGATTGGAGTATCTTTAATCAGGCCAGGCTGGACAGGGCTTGGAGCAACCTGGTCTAGTAGAAGGTGTCCCTGCCCAGGGCAGGGGGGTTGGAACCAGATGATCTTTGAGGTTTCTTCCTACCCAAGCTATCCCACGATGATGATCTTTGCAGCCCGTCAGCAGAAAGCTGTTGGTGTTTTGATGCTCCAACTACATCATCTCTTTCCGAGTTGGTTCTGCCTTTTTCCACCCAGTAGCTCTCTCAGCATTTCCAACCAGTCTCCATTACTCATGTGCCAACTCCAGCCCATGGCACATCACTCCCAGGTAAGGAAAGGTTGGACTTTCTGTGATTTTAACTTTTAAAATTACTTGGGCTAATTGCAGACAATTTGCCAAAACTCCTTCTAGGAGTGGTAGGACATGGAGAGATTATCTAATGGACAAGGCAGTCAGCTTGACTTCAGTCTTCCTGGACTGATAGTTACATAAATCCTTGAAAACCTCAAAGGCTGAGTGCTCCTCAATGGTATTTTGGTTTGGGTTTTTTTTTGAAGTTTGTTCCCATGCTTGATATTCGTAGGACTATCAGCTGGAGTGAACTGCAGGATCTTCAGGAGACCTTAAGGAAGAACAGCTGGAGATAAGGTCGGAAACAAGATAAGTTAGGATCACATGTACTCCTAGATTCCTATGTGTGGGAAAGATTGTTAGAAGGCAACTAAAGGCGTGGACAGAAGTTCATTACTGTGATTGCAGACACTGTGATCATGCAGAGTTAACGAATGTTTCCTTTGCCAGGTGTTTATAGGGGATAGTGTGGAACCTGTGGCTGCGCTGTGGGTTTAGGTTATAGGATGACCAACCTGATGGTGCCTGGAGTAGATTAGAGAAGGTTTAGCCTCAGTGGAACACCGAGGGGGAATAACCCCCAGCAGCAAAATTGGGATGATCCCATCTCCAGTTAGCTGGATCTGAAGAAGATGCTGTCACCTGAGAGGACCTTACCTCTCATTAGGGACTTGCACCCCTGAGCTCTGCATCTCTGCAAGTTTTGTATTTGCTGTTGCAGCTGCCAGTGGCATTTTGCCAGTGCCTGGGCAGGGTCACACCTCCCTGAGATGGCAGCAAACAAAACATCCGCATCTTGGCATGGCAACCTGCCCTCTGAAATGTGGAACATCTTCAGCTGAGCACTTTTAACCCAGCTGTGCTTTAAATAAACCCACTTGCCACTCCAGACACCCACCCACGCATCCCCACCACAACCACAGCAGAAGTGCTGTGTCAGGGTGCTCCACACTTGAAGCACTGTCTGCTGGCAGCAAACGTGTCAGAAGGACACGAGCGTGGAGAAAATCACGATTGCAATTAGCAAGGCGTGGTTAATTGCTTCAGTGACCCACCTGACTCACTTGTGCACTTTCCCTCGTGTGCCCAGGTAGTGACTCTGCTCCACAGAAAACGGGTGGAAATGGATGGGACTGAGATTCCCAGATAATGTTGGAGTAAAGTTAAAACTCAGCAGTGCAAACACTCTTGCTGTTTTAAGGGAGGGAGGTTCTTTCCCCCTAAAGAAGCGTTTGAAGTGTTGTGTTGAACCCATTTTTACAAATCCTTTTCCAGTTGGATAATTAAGTGGATAACTGGGTAGCTACCCACTAGTGAGCTTTTTTTCACTTGTCTGTCCTTAATGTGAATCTCTTGGTGTCACTTGATAATTCATTTTCTTCTGGGTATTTAAGTTTCTCTGTTGGTAAAATGGTGTTTTTCCTGACTTTTGTCTGTAGGCTTTACATTCTACTACAACAGAGCTAGATGTTATTAAGAGAATTTTAGGTTTTAGTATCATGGAAATCTATTTTATGGTCATAATTGAGAGATTTTTCCCTTAACAAAAAGACTTCTTTAGAAAGAAAGCAGAATAACAAAAAGTTTTCCACTGCTTTTTTATTACACAAAGATAAATTTACATTATCTTAATACTTTTAAATAATACATTAGGATAATACATTATTACTATTTTTCCCACCAGCATAAATAGATTTACATAAATAGACAAATCAAAGTGTAAACTACAGATGGGTAAAGAGATCCCACTGTTTTTCAGCACGCCATATGGAGGTGTCCGGATTCTGAATTCATAAACTTCAAGAATTTTGGAGAAAACATAATAGGTTTTCTTTTTAAGTGAAACTCTTATGATTTTTAATGTATTCTGATGTATTCTAGCTAATCGTTGTAGCTTGATTTAGTTTTGTGGAGACTGAATCAGGCCCCTTCATCTCAATGCGAGGAGGTTTCCCATGGCTCTCTTGAGTGCCAGCTCCCTTCAAGCCTGGTGTTTCATCAAGGGCGTGACGCAGGTACAGCCCACAGTGATGAGTTTCTTCTCCAGCCTGAAGGATTGCTGGCAGCCCTTCTGCTCCCTCCGGAGGACGAGGATCTCCTGCTCAATGGGGACGGAGTTGAGGCCATGGTCCAGCTCCCCATCGGAATTCAGGCACCTCAGGTAGCGGCAGTCGGCGTCCGCGATCGCCCGGGGGAAGCGGTTGTGGTCCTCATCGATCCTGGGATGGGACAGGAAGGGAAGTATTAGAAATGGAAATGCTGCTCCAAAGGCAAGAAATCTGAGTAACTATGGGCTCCCGAACCTGTTCCTCCTGGGGTATATTGCCTACGAAGGGACAGGAGATCCCCCACTACTGTAGGTTTCTAAGAAATAGAGTGTAAGTAAAGAACTTGATGATCTTAGAGGTCTTTTCCAACCTTAGTGATCCTATGGTTCTAAATATTCAGGTTTTTAAGTGTAAGACAAGCATACCAGGCTGCATGCAACTGATTTTGCTTTAAGCAAGCACTTACTTTGAAAGACTGGTCATAAATGATTTGAGCTTTCAGCTCTCTCTGACTAACGGACCTAAACCCCTTCAGCTCCCCTCTCAAAACATGAAACATTAATGCTGATTTTATTAAACCACCGTTGAATTTGGTGCACTATTAGTCCTCTGAGGTATTTTTTATGATGTCTTAGGTAAAGAATGCTTTTGAAGATGAAGCTTGCCCCAATATACAAATAAATTAATTAAATTATAGAAGTAATTTGCTTTGACTTCTGTATATTGCCTAGGCCGGTTTTTTGCTCTGTGCTAGTTTCTGTACTGGTTCTCTTTCAAAGAGGATCATGTGGATTGTGGGTACCCTCCTATTTCCAAAACCTCTCAGCAATGAAGCACTGAACATGAAGATGTGGGAGTGGCCTTGCCATTACTCATGACCAGGACACCCTTCCAGGCCTTGGGGATAGGGATCATACCTGTAATCCCATGGAGACAGAGAGCGGTTGCTCACATTAAGGCTTGCTTTGGTGTCCTGGTTTGTGTTGCTGATGCTTATGTCGACTCTCACAGTTTGGGGGAATTTTGAGTCTTTTTGGGTCGGACATCCAGTATAAGCTTGCTTGAAGAGGCTCTCTGGCTTGAGTCCAGGCTTGATTGCCTTCCCAAGGGGAGAAGTGCTGGCTGACAGCAGGGCCAGCAGCACGAGGAGCAGTGATCTGAGCTGAAGAAAAGTGATGCATTTAAGACACAAGGCAGGTACAGCTTTGAAACTCATCCACAGTCAGCCTAAATGGTCAGCCTAAATGGTAATCAAAGCCTATACTGCAGGTTAGAGTAATTATGGAAAAATTTGTCGTATGACACACCCACTTCTGCTTTCATTAACTGATTCATACAGTGCTGACAGGTGTGATACACACCCAGTCGTAAATTGGTGATAAAACCAGAAAGATTATAGAAAATAATATAAGACAGGAGATTTCAGAAAGGGTATAACAAGAAAAAGACATTCTAAGGTTGAGGTTTCAGTGTATTTCTTGGCTCAGAATGCTGTAGTATCCCACGTCACAATATACTCGTACAGTCTCATTGCTACCCCAACGAAAATTTTAGTTATTTTCAATTATGAATGGTTTAAACAAGCATTTTAAAGGTGGGTGCAGATCCCCATTCCATCTATTAAGATTTAAACACGTCTCTGTCAAACTGGGGGTAAAAAACCCAGCAAGCAAGTTCTTACCAGCGAAGCACAAAGGGTCGGAGACATCTTCCTTTCTCCTCTTCCTGCGTCTGATGCTTGTGCTGGGCTCTGCTGAGCTGAAGGTGTCTGGGCACATTTGCTGCTGGACCTTTTATAAGGGTTTCTGGGCTGTCCTAGATAACTTGGAGTAGGTGTTTTTCCCCAACCTTAACTGTGGTTTCTGACCATAGCTTGTATGAAAAAGTGTGTGCATATAGATTCCATTAACTCAGGTGGAAGACAGGATATGGGCTCACCCTTTCTAAGATCTGTAGATGACGTCACTCCTTCAGCCATGTCACTCAAGTGGCAACAAAACTAAATGATGACATTAGAAAACCACCAAAAAAATTGGTATTCAGTGCAAATTCACAGGTGCAAAGTACTCAATTTTAAATTGGGATGCTGTAGGTACCAAAACCAAATGTCACTGGCACAGGTTGGATCTGTTTACTCCTAAGTCAGTCTGATGTGTTTTCATCCCAAATTGGGCAGAAGTTGGACAGCAGACCACCATTCAGTTCTCTC
This sequence comes from Neopelma chrysocephalum, assembly GCF_003984885.1. Lineage (NCBI taxonomy): Eukaryota > Metazoa > Chordata > Aves > Passeriformes > Pipridae > Neopelma > Neopelma chrysocephalum. Next base: position 70,533 of record NW_020926159.1, read on the forward strand.
AAATTCTTACCATGGGCTGTAATTTGTCGTGATATCTGAAGAGCTATGTTCCTTCTCGAGCTCCTATTTTTTTCTCAAAACTCCTACTCTGAACTGGGCTATTTATATTCATGGTTACACCTCAGGTGTGATATCTCAGTTTTGATCAGAATGCTTTGTGATAGTGAGTTCCAAAATTCGGTCATTCTCCATACAGAGAAAAAAAAAAGTGAACTTCGTTTTGAGCTTTCCACCTTTTAATTTTACTTTCATTTTACTTCTCTTGTGCTACGAGGCAAGGCTTTGACCCTAAGGAAAGTGGTCTGGGAAGTGTGATGGAAGCAGTTAAACCTTCAGTTCCTAATTTAGGAAGAGGAGTGAGGGGTTCAAGAGAAACCTTGCAAAGGCTGTGAGATGCAGAATGACTCCTCTTGTAGGCAGGAAAACTGGAGAGAACTGCAGGTGCTCCTCCTCCATGATATATGGGTGATGGAATGCTGCATTCAAAAATATTGGGAGCTTAAATACCTTGGATAGTGCAGCTCCAAGGTATTATGACTCCTATATCCCAGCCCTGTGTGCTGGGTGACAGTGATCAGTGATCCCATGTAGCTCAGTCCCACCCTACTGTCTCTCCATCCTTTCCAAGCCATATATTGCAGTTGTGGGGTACCCTGCCAGGTTAGTATTTTAACATGCAATATTTAGGAGAGTTTTAGATTAGATATTAGGAAGAAATTCTTCCCTGTGAGGTTGTTGAGGCCCTGGCACAGGTTGTCCAGAGAAGCTGCGGCTGCCCCATCTCTGGAAGTGTCCAAGGCCAGGTTGGATGGGGCTTGGAGCAACCTGGAATAGTGGAAGGGGTCCCTGCCCAAGGCAGGGGTTGGAACAAGATGATGTTTAAAGTCTCTTCCAACCCAAACCATTCTCTGATTCTAGGATTTACACCCACATGCTCAGATGGACCAACTCCATTTGACATGGTGTCACTCAGGATCCCTTTCTCTCACCCAGGGTTATTTTCCTAGATTTTAATGAAGATATTGTAAGGGGATTGCAGACCAGAAGAGGTTGGACTGCTCCAAGTCTGTGCTGTTTTGCTACTTTGAGTCATTGCTGTTGCTCTGTCTGATAGTAATTGCCTTTGGGTTTTGTTTTGTGTTGTTCTGTTTTTCTTAGGCAGATGTCTTGCTGAGCCCCAAAGGCTCATTAAAAGCTGCAGGCTTGACCCTGAAAGAGACCTTGCCTGCAAGAAGGGATGTTTGCATTCATTCCCCTCGTCTGCTTTCAGGGATTTATATCAATAGCTCTCCAGTCAGTATTTAGGTCACTGGGATTTATAGGATGCTCTGGGACAGGGTGCTTTTGTGGAGTCTTTCAGTATCCTTTGTTGAGAGCTCAGAGCTCTGTGGTTTTGTCAGTCAGCAGCACAGCAGGGACGTGAAAAATTTGGATAAAGCAATTACGTGTGGATGTGGGACTTGGGGACATGGCTTAGTGGTGGGCTTAACGGTGGGTTAATGGTTGGACTTGATGATCCCAGAGGGCTTTCCCAACCTTAATGATTCTGTGATTTGTACCAGTCCAGGAACTGGAAACTTGATGCCTCAAGAGAAGGGAGGCTCCAATCTCCCAGGCTGCAGCTTCCCAGGTAATGGTGATGATTGTAGTGAATTATGAGATGTAATAAACCAGGTACTGCCATCTTCTCCAATGAAATTCCTGGAGAGTAGGTGGGTGATGGACACACACAAGGATGTTGATGATACTCCTAAGCTGAATTTCAGTGAGATTCTTGACAAAGGAGATGTATATTTTAGAAAGGGCAGGGGGTTGAACCTTCCAGTACCTGCAGGGAGAATACAAGAAAAATGGAGAGAGACTATTTACAAGGCCTGGAGTGACAGGACAAGGTGGAATGGCTTCAATCTGAAAGAGTGTAGGTTTAGATTGGATATTAGGAAAAAAAATCTTTGATGTGAGAGTGGTGAGGCCCCGGCACAGGTTACCTAGAGAAGCTGTGGCTGCCCCATCCCTGGAACTGTTCAAGGACAGGACTTGGAGCAACCTGGCATAGTGGAAGGTGTCTGTGCTTGTGGCAGGGGACTGGAATGAGATGGGAGCTTTAAGGTCCATTCCAACGCAAACTATTCTATGATTCTATGATTCTACAATGTTGAGTGTGTCGTTCTCTAACATTTCTTTCTTAGGAAATCACTGCTCTGACAGTGGGTTTCAAGTAGCTTGGATGTGCATTGTAAAGAAACACTCGGTGTAACAGCCTTGGTCTGCTGATCAGACATTTCCTCAGCTTTAATTTTGGTGATATTTTTAGATGAAAATGATGCAAATAAGGTGTGTTTTTTTACAGTCGCTTAATGTTTATGTGTAAGTGCAAATTTTACTCTCCTTGTGCCATCCAGAGGAGGTTGTAAATAAGGGTAGAATTTAGTTTGCGGTGTCTGGGATCTCCATGACCTACATCCGCTCGTTTAAAAGATGCTGATGCTTCAGAACTTAAATGTGTAAGTTCAGTTTCCCTCTTCCACTTAGAGACCTACAGGTTAAAGGAAATGGTTCCCTCAGAAGGGGTTTTCTCTAATGCCATTTACTGAAATATCCATTCAAAGTGGGTCAGTTAAATTTTCAATTTTAGAAGCAAAAATATTTTCGAAAGCTTACAAGGCAGCGGAAGGTCACGTTCAACCAGCCTGACCCTAAATCCAGGCTTGCCTGCCCTAAATGTGTCAGTGGTTTGGGTTACCTCTGTGCTTGAAAGGTGAATAGTTAAGCGTTCGAACACGGCTGACGTACCACGACACTGCAATGGTGAAAAAAACCTTTCCATGACTTATTTTGAACCGCAAATGTATTTGTTTGCAATTGTCATAGGCAAGATGTGAGGGTCTGAGGATAAAATTTTGAAATGTTTCCAGCAGGTCTCAGTTATGCAAATGAAGCTCTCGTATTTCTGGTACTAAGATTTTTCCAAATTCCAAAATGATTATTTCGTAATTTTTAATGATCTGAAGTGAAAAAAAAAATTAATATGATTTTCCCCGTGAGAATAGAATTTACTCAGTGGGATTTGTTTTATTCTGATATGTAACTCTCTCTTAGCTAGAGATCTGGAAACTGGGACACCAACAAAAGCTTACTGAAAGAAAAAAAATTAAAGATTATCTATAGCCTTTTGAAATGAAACTCTTCTCTTCTCTTGCCTCTGGTGAAAGCTTTCTTGAGATTAAGTTGCTATTTAAGTATCCTGCCCAGCTGAGATTTGTCAGGCTCCCAAATCTGAGTGTGTTGGCATTGATGGCACTTTTCCCCCTCAAATAGTGTCCTAGAAGCAGAGAATGGTTTGGGTTTTGAGTTTTGGGTTTTGAGCTATTGGTCACTACCCTCTGGATGCAACCATCCAAGTGTCCTGACTGAGCCTGCTATAAATTAAAAGAGAACTGGCAGATATCTCCAAATACTTCAAACATTTTTTTTTCAATCTCTATCAATTAAGTTTATGATATTTCTGGAAAATAAGAGGGTTTTTATTTACAAGTAGGAAGATACTTATATTTTCCTGTTGAAGAGAATTAATTTTCTTCCTTTTGAGTACATATTCTTACAGATCCCTATAAATACAGCAACAGTCTTCCTCCTATATGCAATCATTGCATGACTCACTCTGCATTGTGGAAGTAATTTTTGTGAGATCAGTGACCAGACTGGGCCTCAGACCAGTGGTGATCTGAGAAAAACTTGAAACAGGACTTGATGGGCCAAGGTTCTGAGCACCTGATTAAACACCAAAGTTTAATTCTAGTTTGGTTTATTTAAATCCTTCTCTGAGTGCATGGTTGGATCAGAGACATCCAGATGTTCCTTTCAAACTGGTTAAATTCTAGTGGGAGGTGTCCCTGCCCATGGCAGGAGGGTTGGAACAAGATGACCTTTAAGGTCCCTTCCAATCCAAACTGTTCTGTGATTCTCTGACATTCAGAGGAGACACAAGGATTCTCCAAGGGCTGGAGCCCCTCTGCTCTGGAGACAGACTGGGAGAGCTGGAAATGTTCATCCTGGAGAAAAGAAGGCTCCAGGGAGACCTTAGAGCCCCTTCCAGAGCCTAAAGGGGCTTCAAGAGAGCTGGAGAGGGACTGTAGAAAAAGGATGGAATGAGAGGACAAGGGGGAATGACTTCCCACTGCCAGAGGGCAGGGTTAAATGGGATATTGGGATGAAATCCTTCCCTGTGAGAGTGGTGAGGCCCCAGCACTGGTTGCTCAGAGAAGCTGTGGCTGCCCCATCCCTGGAAGTGTTCAAGGCCCTGTTGGATGTGGCTTGGAGCAACCTCGGATAGTGGAAGGTGTCCCTGGGGGTTGGAACGAGCTGATCTTCCAAACCCAACCATTCTGTGAATGTATGAAATCCCTACAACAATCTCCTACCCCTCGATCTTTATGCAGAGATGACAGAAGAAGTAAAATAACATTTTTCCTCTTTTAACCACCTCTGCTTTTCCTCCCCACCTGCTGCAGTAGAAATTACCATCTCCTACTGCTGCCTAAATTTGCCAAACACAGCTAAAAGGATATCACAGTCACACATCAGCTGTGGTTGCTGCCAGTGGTTGACAGTCTGTTTCGTGACTAATATCTAGTAGATACTCAGTAGCTGGAAAGCCAACAGAGATGAATTGAACCTCAAAGTGACGTTTTAGGGAAGGGACACTAGTGGAGCATTGAGAGGTCAGAGCTACGTGCTGCAAATCCAGCTCTTAGCTGGGAGCTGCTCAATTGCCACCTTGTTCTCCAACATCACTGCTTTCAAACCAAATTAAATTCAGAAAACTAGTCCTCTCACCAAAGCACTCACTGGACCTATGTCCCAGGGATTAAGCTCAGGACTGCCAGGCAGGTTTGATAAGACACACTTCAGACATAAAGTAATTTCTACTGTAGTCGTTTGCCAGGTAAAATCTGAAAATCTTGGTTATTCATCACAGAATCACAAAACCATAGAATCATAGAGTATTTTGAGTTTGAAAGGATCTTTAAATGTCATCTAGTCCGACCCCCTTGCAATAAGCAGGAACATCTTCCACTAGATCAGCTTGCTCAGAGCCCTGTCCAACCTGACCTCAAATGTTTCCAGAATCATCTCATTTTAAGAAGCCAAGTTCCAAAATTTCTTTTCCTTGCAGAGCAATCACTCCTGGCCCCAATATTTTGTGTGCAAGAAGGTGTCAGAATTCAAAAGTATTACAGATTAAGTGATTCAGAGTGGTTTTGATGAGAGTTGTAAAAGCACAGTAGGACCCTAATTTTCAATCCCTTTCACCGCTCTGAGGTTTGACTTTTTTTTTTTAATAAGTAATGGAAATTCATAATTTTTCCAATCATATGCAAATTCTGACCACTGTGCAGAGCAGTTTCCAGGCCTGTCCCAGGCAGAGATTTCAGAGAATAACCACTGCTGAAGATTTCCTCTTCTGAGACCTGTGGCCTCATGAAGGTGGGGTGAGGACAATGGGTGGGTGACAGAAGACCCACGTCCCATTTTAACCTGAATGATGGCTCTTAACCAGGCCCAGTCCTTGTGTGTTGATGCCATGGATACAAGGGCAGAGCACACAGGTGTGTACCAGCAGAGTGGGCCATCCCTGCTCCTTTTAACAGCTATTGATTCAGGATGAACCGGCTGTGCTGAACCTGACTGGGGCTAGAGAAGCAGGAATTGTGGTCCTGCCTATATTTCAACCAATGTGCAGTTCTGAATGATTGTGACCTTTCAATACTTGCAGGGGGCTTATAAAAAAGCCAGGGCAGATAGTGATGGGACAAGGGGGAGTGGTTTTAAACTGAAAGAGGGCAGGTTTAGATGTTAGGAAGAAATTCTTTGCTGTGGAGGTGGTGAGGCCCTGGCACAGGTTGCTCAGAGAAGCTGTGGCTGCCCCATCCCTGAAAGTGTTCAAGGCAAGGTTGGATGGAGCTTGGAGCAACCTGGGATAGTGGAAGGTGTTCCTGCTCATGGCACGGGGGTTAAAACAAGGGGGGGAGTTTAAGGTCCCTTCCAACCCAACCCATTCTGTGATTCTGTGAAAGGACACCACTCCCAGCCCCAAATCCACTGAGAGTCTGTGTCTCGTGCTCCCATCCACTGCAGGTCATGTCACAGGATCCCTAGTGATGGTAACACTCACCTCATCAGAGAACCAAGTCCCTGACACTTGTGATTATTTTAATTTTTCTGTAGCCAAATGTCACACATCCAGCAGGAGGGCAGCAGGCTTTAAGCAAACTATACAATTTCAGCATGAGGACAGATGGACAAAACCTCAGTTGACCGTAGCTCCTCCAAGCCTTATTCATGGTAGATATTCACAAAGAGCATACAATGCAAATTATTTGTTTTCCAAAGTCTTGATCAGATAACCTACTTGTTTCATCAGATAATTTCTTTGCAAAAGATAATTCAAGCAGCTCTGCCAGAGTAGAGTTTTATTTGTAGCTGCAGCTCACGAGCCTCCCAGCCAAGGAGCTGTGTGGCCACAGTTAGCACAGATGTTCATTATTACCTTATTGGTAAAGGGCCAATATAATTCAGTGGAAGAGGTTTTGAAGCAGCATAGAGAGTTTTCTAACATGGATCACAGAGGAATTGCAATAACAATATTTTAGTCTTTGCTATTGCTCCTTTGAGAATTAAGGAATGTCAGTTTTCTCTACCACAGAAACTTTAGGAAGCAGTGATGGATTTTAGGCTGTTTGGGAAGGTTTAGGCTGTTTACGCAGTGCTGTGTTTGGGCAGGAAGTGCCTGAGGACCTGTTATGGGACTCCATGAAGTCACAGCGGAGTCGCTGCTCCCTTGTGATTCCAAACTAGGGGTAGAAGTACCCAAAATATAAAGGTGTTTCCTTGCATTTTCACTCCAGTGTTTCCGATCACTTTTTCCCTCATGTCTCCAGATCCTAGAAATTCATACAGGAATCTGTTCTCCATCTCCAAAGCAATAAAAGCATCCTGGTTTGAAACCAAATTCAAGAGAATTACTTGGATCAAAGTAGGTTTAGATTAGATATTAGAATTAAATTTTTCCCTGTGAGGGTGGTGAGGCCCTGGCACAGGTTGCCCAGAGAAGCTGTGGCTGTCCCACCCCTGGAAGTGTTCCAGGCCAGGTTGGACATGGTTTGCAGCAACCTGGGATAGTGGAAGGTGTCTATGCCTGTGGCAGGGGGTTGGAACGAGGTGATCTCTATGGTCCCTTCCAACCTAAACCATTCCATGGTTCTATGATTAGTGGCAACAAGCCAAATGAGGTCAGAGCAATGAGCTTTTGGAGGATAGAAAATAAAAGTTATGGATGACGAGAGGCTGATATTCTGGTTGCTCTTCACATTACCTGTGTAAGCCACACTATGCTGAGCAGTGGGAGGACTGTATAACTATACAGGGTTGGCATGTACAACTGTAAGAAAACTCTTGATTTCCCTTTACTCAGGTAAGGAATTGCTAAAAGTTCTTCCAAAGTAGCAGCTTAAATTACTTCTTTCATCTCTCCTTTTATTTTTTTTACTGTCAAGATTGAAATGCTAAAATGAAATGTGCCCACACTTCCACCGCAGAGAGAAATCCTCTTGCTGCTTCCTACCTACATCTTCCAAAGCCTGCAAAAAGCCTTCATGCCACCCCTGCAGAGACACATCTCCACTGCCTTCACCTCTGCTGCCTCCCCTGATGCTCAAGTGGTTCCCATGGGACAGCAGCAGTGCAGGAGATGCCAGATATCCCCAGGCTTCTGTGGGGCACAACATCTGATGTCTGATATGACAAAAACGGAAGGAGACAAGCAGGCAAAGTACCCAAATGTCTCATCATCCTGGTTTGAAGTTGGTTTGCAAAGGATTCAAGCGAGGTTTTACCATATAAAGTTGCATCAGGCCAAGTAGAATGTTAATCAGGTGGTGGGGTGATTTCTTGTCTGTCCTATTTTCTTTCTTTGTTTCTAGCAAAGGAAGGATTGGAAGAGGCTTTGTGTATGTACAGGTCACCTTTGTTCCCTCAGGGGAGAAAAAATGAGGTTTTAAACTGGATTAAATGGTCTCATGGCCTGACAGAACCTGGACTTGTCTGGTGGAAAAACAGATAAATGGTAGTGGGTCAAGAGGTGGGTCTTGGTCCTTCACCTCAGGAGAGAATTATGAGGAGAAAGGGGAGAATGGTGATTCTCCTCCCCTTGGAAAGCAAACACCAGCAGTGGTCCTCCTTCACAGTAACTATCAACAGCTTTTGGATCATAAGTGTATTGTTTTCAAAGACTGAGATATTTTGGGTGTATTACATTGTCTTCCATTTTGATTTTTTTTTCAATGTAAATATATAGACATGAAAATTTATTTCCTCTGAAAAATGGCCTTTTGGAATGAATACAATGCTTCTTGAAAACTGGCGGTTTTGACAATTAATGCCCAATAAAATTGTATTTTATTTCGCAAATTTTTATTACACCCACAAATCTTTTGCAGAATGTTCTCCAGGTAGTTTGCACCATGTTTTCATTTACTGTGAGCAGGGAGTTTGCTCAATGCAGAACTGCTAAAGGCTTTTGTAAAGTGATGTGGACTTTAAAGTGTCTCAAGTAAATGAAAACTGGATCAATTTTGTATTTTCTGATGAGAAAGGAACTTGATAATTTCTAAGAATGATTTATTTCATGAATTTAGTCATCGTTGATCCTTGTTATCTCATAATTGTCTGGCTAATAAAGTGCACTGGAAGAGTGTGTCTTTTCACTTAATCAGTGTAAGAACTCACGTTAGCAGTGATGAAGCAATACGAGATGTGGTGAGAGACAAGAATGAGTATGACATATGTGAAAATGCTGCTGTCTAGTCCCCTCCATCCCTGCTGGACAGGACTGAGTCCAATGGATGCTCTTGTCTTACAGAGCTCAGTAGAACAAGGACTTGTCCTGCTGTTCTCACTCCATGGCAGAGAAAGCCAAACCATATTAATTTCAATGTTCAGTGTTGTTTCTTGCTTTCCAAAACATTCTTGGTGCACCAAAATCACTCATAAATTCACCAAAAGAAGAAACATTTTTCTTTCCTCTCATAAGATAAATTAACAGGGAAAGAAACCTGGTCAGTAGTGATGCAAGATATTTCATTCTGGATCACCATAAAACAAAATTATGAGCTTTGAGTATTCAAGAGACATTTGTTCTTAATAGCTGTTGGTATTTTTTATTACTCCTGATTTATGGCTTTATAAGAAATCTGTTGATGGAAGCTCAGCTGAAATGCCCAGGAACAGAAGTATGGGAGGGATATCCTTTACCTAGTTACCCTAATGGAAAGGATGTTTGTCAGGAGGGAACATCACAACAAGAAACTAAATTTTAATTTCTGTCTCGTTTTGCAGAATTTATTTTTCCCCATGTTATTGAGCAAACACGCACATACTTTTTCCCCTCTCATATTTTTGTCAAGATTTTTCTGAGGTACTTGGCAGGACAATTGGATGAAATCTCTTATTTTTCAAGTTGTGGGACTATTTCCACTTATATGCTGGTTCACCAGGGCTTTTTTTGGGGGGAGGATGGGGGGTTTACTCTTTCCACTGTCAGATTTGAGTTGGAAGGCACCTTAAAACTCATCTTATTCCAGCCCCCTACCACGGGCAGGGACACCTTCCACTACAGAATCACAGAGCCATAGCATGGTTTGGTTTGGAAGCAATCTCTGGAGATGATCTGGTCCAACTCCTCACTATCCCAGGTTGCTCCAAGCCCCATCCAACCTTGCCTTGAACACTTTCAGGGATGGGGCAGCCACAGCTTCTCTGGGCAACCTGTGCCAGGGCCTCACCACCCTTGGATCAATTTGTCTTTTGACCTGAATTTCCTAAACCTTCCAGATTCAGTAATGCTACAAACCCATACAGTGTTCACACTCCTTCCTGCCTCTCAGAAAACCCCCACAGTGTGTGATGGGGAATGAAACCTGGAGTCCTTTGCTCTACCTGTCACACACATGACCCTGGCCAGGCTGCCCCCTCATGCAGTGTTATCCCTGTGTGTCTGGGTCTTCCAAAGGACACTGCCCACGGAGACCTGACAGAATTGGTGTTCCAATGTATCCCCAGGGGGAAAATGCAGGGGCTGGGAAGATGTGGCTTTCCATGAAGCATCACTGTCCTGTAGCAGAGATCCAAACTGCTTGGGATCAGCCTGATGCCAGTTCTTGTTCTGTTGCATCCATGCTCCCTCCTCCCCATCCATCGAGTTAAAAAAGAAGAGCATCATGGATGATGCACATAACGAACTTATGTTGATACACATTTGTTCATTTATTTATCGAGAGCTTTGCATTTTTTTTTTGGTAGGGTGAAGATGAGGAACAACTAGCTGAGCTGGATGTCTGAAATTAAACATCTAAATTCACTGCCTGGCTCAGGGAGCTGGTCAATCCCTGTCAGTGAAGCCATTTTCAAGTTATTTGTCTGTTTTTCTTCACTTGCTGCAGTGTGGATGGAAAGAGTCAGAAGATACCTTGCATGATGATGTGTGAGGTGTTGTGTGTGTTGTGGGCTAAGTGGCTATGGGGTAACTGATGTGTTGTTTCCTGTGGGTCATAAACCTTTGCCATGTAGTTTATGGTTATTTATAGCTCCTTTTTGCATTAAATAAGTAAGAAAAGACACACGGACACTGTGTTTTCAAGAGCATGTTACTCTTGTTCTTTATGATTTTTTTAAAAAATAATTTAATTACAAAATACATGAACTGGCAATGCTAAGAAAAGAGGGTGTGTGGATGCATGTTTGGTAGGGAAGGGAAATAAAGATGGTTGCATGTCAGGGCTCTGCAGATCCACATTGACTTAGAAACCTGCTGAATGTTTCAGAGCCAACAGCCTTGTATGTGATATTTTAGGCCTGTGGTAATCAGAGAATGGTTTAGATCGGAAGAAACCTTCAAGCTGATGAGCTTGTTCCAAGCCCCTGCCATGGGCAGAGATACCTTCCACTAGACCAGGTTGCTCCAAGTCCCGTCCAACCTGGCCTTGAACACTTCCAGGGATGAAGGAAATGCTGGAGCAGCCACACATTTGTGCCCTTGCAGCGGCTTGCATCCTTGCAGTGGTGCTTATTAACCAACACCCTACCCCAAACCTTTCCAGGTGCACCTCTGGAGGCATTCAGAAGTGTAGCAGATCCATCCAGGAGGAAGGGCTGGTGCGGCTAAGCTGAGCAGGAGGGAGGTGAACCTTGGCTTGATGTTTTCAACACTGCTTTAGCTGGTTGAAGGGGACCAAACCTCCGAGGAAGACGGGCTTGGTTCCGTTTGACCAGCCAAAGCAGAGCATAGCTCCTGACCACAGCAGACCCCGGCTTCTCTGGGCCTTACCTGCAAGAGGAATTGGACAGATGAGACAGGAGCACTGGTACCAAACGCTGCTTAGAGGAAGAGAAGGGAGGTGAAACATTTATGGCACCAGCTCTGGAGGCATCACCATTTTCCATGGGATCATAAAATCACAGAATGGGTTGGGTTGGAAGGGGTCTTAAAGATCATCTCCTTCCAACTCCCCTGGATGGGCAGGGACACCTTCCACTATCCCAGGTTGCTCCAAGTCCCATCCAACCTGGCCTTGAACACTTCCAGGGATGGGGCAGCCACAGATTCTCTGGACAACCTGTGCCGGGGCCTCACCACCCTCAGTCAATAATTTCTTCTTAATATCCAATCTAAACCTACTCTCTTTCAGTTTGAAGCCATTCCCCCTTGTCCTGTCACTCCAGGCCCTGGTAAAGAGTCTTCCTCCATCTTTCTTGTTGGCTCCCTTCAGGTAGTGGAAGGCCACAACTGGGTCTCCCTGGAACCTTCTCTTCTCCAGGTTGAGCAATCCCAATTCTCTCAGCCTTTCCTTACAGTAGGGCTGCTCCATCCCTCTGATCATCTTGGTGGCCTCCTCTGGACTTACTCCAACAGGTCAATGTCCTTCCTGTGCTGGGGACCCCAGAGCTGGAGGCAGCACTGCAGGTGGGGGGTGCTGGTACATCCATTTTAGCTCATTCATTGGTCAATGCACAGGGTCCATGTGATATTCCAGTTCTTGGGTGGTTGTCTGGAATAGGGTGAAATCCTTGCTGTTACAGAAGTTAACAATATGAAATTGTGGGGATAAACCTCAGGAGCCAAATTCTGGGTCCCTGCCTTGATGTTTCATAGATTTTGGGCTTGTTTTGGAATCTGGTCCCAGCTCACAAGCCTAGATTTGGGTGATGAGGAAAGCTTGGAGGATTGGTGTTTGTTCATCCTGAGCCACAGCAGCCCGTGTCTGAAGATTTATCTTAGAATCCCAGAATCACAGAATGGTTTGGGTTGAAAGGGACCTTAAAGATCATCTCATTCCAACCCCTCTGCTATGGAGCATCTTTATGCAGCTCTTTTCTTTCTGATTCTTCCCTCGCCCTATTTTTCCTCTTTCCTTTTTTTTAAAATTATTTTTCTAAATAGTGAAATAAAGAAAAAGCAGGAGGGAGGAAAGACACCTCCTTTGTCAATTGAAGGGAAGTCACCTGCCAGTTGTCAGTCAGGCATCACTTTTCAGAGCCTCCCTGAGCCCTCCAGCTGTACCTGGGAGCCTCAGTAAGGAGACAGCTGGAGAGACCGTGAGCAGCAGGGCATGGGGCAGCTTCCAAAAAGGGACAAAAGCAGCATTTTTCCAACCCCATGCACAGGCTCCTTTCCATATGCATGTGGTTTTTCAGGGACTTAGGATCGTTAAGGTTGGAAAAGGTCTCTAAGATCAAGTCCAACCAACTTGATAAATTTTTCTCTGAAAAACATTTTGATTCGGAGGGTTTTTTTCCTCTTTGTTTTTTTATTCCCTTTGAGCTCTCTGTGCTCAGTGTTGGGAGGAATATTAACTTGAGTAGCATCAGGACTCCTCTGCTTGCTTCATACTTCCTCTTTGCTTCATCAGGGATATTCATTAGTAAGGAAAGCATCAGCAATGTAAATTCTATATTCCCTGTGGAAACATATACCTTGATGCCAAAGAAACAGCTCCTGCCAGCCTCCAGTTACAACATTCACTTCATACTCTCTCCCACCAGCACTAGAACATTGCAAACTTTATGGAATTTAGGAAGAATTAGAATTTTTCGTACCTTCAGTCTGGGTGCAGATACCAAACCACAAGTTGGAGGGAAAAACAGAGTTAAAACAGTGGCCTTGACCCCCCAGACAGGCTGTAAGTTTTCCTAAACCTTAGTTCCGTGTCTGTGTTATTTCTTCTCCTGTGTCCTTGCGAGTGTGTGTGTGCCTGTAACTTAATCCTGGCCCAGGCTGTGCAGCAAGAGTTAATGCTGATCTCAGGCTCTGGTGGAACAGGCGGGTGCAGGCTGGAGACAGCTGCTGGAAGGAAATAAGGGATGGGATTCCACTCCAGGGTTAAACCCCAAACTCATGCAGTCTCTCAAGACTAGAGACAGGTTCAGCTGCCCAAACAGAAGATTTGGCTTCATTTACCAACACATAAGTGTCTGGCACCACCTGAGGAGCCACAGGTTGTCGGAGACACCCATGGGTGAGATGCGGGTGTGGCATAGCACAGACCTGACGAAAATCTAGAAGCCAGTGTTCTCAGCCATTCTTAGGCTGTCTCCAAAGGTAGTAGGAGCCTCTCTTTTGGCAACTAAATAAAGTCTGCATTTCCACAGACTACAACAGGTTTTCAATGCCATAGAGATGAAGAGATCACCAGGTGCAGAAGGAAGTGTTGTATCTGAGACATGGGCAATGGGTTGATCAGCAAAGTCAGGGAGGGAACACAGGTCAGGATTCACACCCTCCTGCTTTTCCATTGGGTGCCCTTTGGTCTTTCCTTGTTTTTAGGATTAGAATTAGAGAATAGATTGGGCTGGAAAGGATGCCTAAAGATCACTTAGTTGCAACACCCCTGCTCAGGCCAGGGATATCTTCCAGTATCCCAGGTTGCTCCAAGCCCTGTCCAACAGGGCCTTGAGCAGTTCCAGGGATGGGGCAGCCACAGCTTCTCTGGGCAGCCTGAGTCAGGGCCTCACCACCCTCATAGGAAAGAATTTCCTCCTAATATCTGATCTAACCCTGCCCTCTGGCAGTGGGAAGCCATTCCCCCTTGTCCCGAGTCCCTCTCCAGCTTTCTTGGAGCTTTCTTTAGGCATTGGAAGGGGTTCTCAGGTCTCCCTGGATCCTTCTCTTCTCCAGGTGAACACGCCCATCTCTCCCAGCCTGTCTCCAGAGGAGAGGGGCTCCAGCCCTTGGAGAATCTTTGTGGCCTCCTCTGAACTTGCTTCAGCAGGTCCAGGTCCTTCTCATGTTGGGGGCTCTATAACTGGACACAGCACTGCAGGTGGGGTCTCATGAGGGCAGAGTAGAGGGGGAGAATCCCCTCTATTGACTTGAAGGTCACACTAGTTGTGATGCAGACCCAAAGAAAAAATGGATAATTTTTCCTCTATTGCTCTTCTGAATTCTCTTCGTAACCTAAGAGTTAGTTCTGTACAAGGACAGGGTGAAATCATGGTTCGACAAGCATCTTTCTGGATTACATCTAGAAGACCACAGGGCTTGGATCAGATGCAGAAGCCCTGGTTTTGAATCAGATTGAAATTTTGCAAAGTATCTTGGTGGCTGAGGAACATAAATGTCATCGGTTTCAAGGTCTATATCTGTACATTGCACAGTGCTGAGGTGCAGCACAGGAACTCAGTGGTTTCTGCTGTTGCTGGCACAGTTTTGACCTGTGTCAATGAGGACTGACCCTAACAGCTCCTAAGATTATCTTTTGGGAATTAGGGCAGGCCAAGGACAATTCCCAGTAAGGGATTTTGGAGATGATAATTTATTTAGGAAAGTGAGAGAATCATGGAATCATAGAAAGTATGGGGTTGGAAAGGACATTAAAGATCATCTCGTTCCAACTCCCTCCCATGGACAAGGACACCTTCCACTATCCCAGGTTGCTCCAAGCCCCTTCCAACCTGGCCTTGGACACTCCCAGGGATGGGGCAGCCACAGCGTCTCTGGGTGTGAATAGGTCACTAGTGAATTAATAGTGGTGTAGACAGTGAAACTTGGACTCCCAGGTGCCAAAGTCTCTTTGGAATGTGAGTCCAAGGAATAATGACTACAGTGATAAACCTGTCTGCCTACAGCATTTCCTAAAGCCAAGCATGTCCAGCCTGACCTACACAACTGACCTGGAGGTTGGATAATAAATGGGCATGAATTTTCTGAATTATAAGGTCTACCTGTTGGCAGAACCTCTCATAGCCAGGTTAAAATTAAATTATAAACATTAATCACTGAAGCATAAATATGTTTTTAATATTCTAACAAGATTTGGCTTGTTGAGGGTATTTTGGGGTGGAATTCCTACAATTTCACATGGGAAATCAAGGTCTGAAAACCTTTCAAACTTAGGCCATAATGGTAACACTAGTTCCCTCAAAAAATTCCTGAAGTCTTTCTTAAAATAAATTAAGACTGATTGAAAACTGCCTACAGTTTTGAATATTTGGCCTATAGTGGAAGAAGGTAATGTATGAGAAATGGTTTTAGTTCTTCAGCTCCATGGAACAGGAACTTCAGGGTACTTGGAGCTGTCCATGGGATTTCCAGGCTATCCTAGATGGGCTAAAGGCAACTGTTCCACTGTTTGAAAAAGGATATACTGAGCTCATTGCTGCACAGTGATATTAGAGGAAAGAATTAAGCAGTGTTCAGGGGAGGAAGGGGCATTTGTGACATGGCAAGACTACACTGAGTTATGATAATACAGATTTAGGGAAAAAACCCATCATTTTTGACAAAGCTGTGTGTCTGCTTAGCTCCACAGTGTCAAATTAATTAGGAGGTCATTTCCTGCAACCTGTTCTGTCTGTTCCTCTACTAAGACACTGTAATGAATTAATCCATTAAAGAAATTCTTATATCTGTAGTATTTGTTTTAATTCCATTAAAGAAGATTTTGCTATGAATTACTGGGAATAAAGGATGAGAATTTCTAACTAATGTTAGAAATAACATTAGTAACATCTAGGTTCAGTTTTTCTCCTCACAAGTCTTTCCTACCCAGTGCTGTTTTATTCTTTCTCCACGTCACTTAATTTGAAGCATTTTCCACCAGCTGAGAATAGATGACAATATGAAATCAGGTTGATTTAGATTAGATATTAGGAAGAAATTCTTCCCTGTGACAGTGGGGAGGCCCTGGCACAGGTTGCTCAGAGAAGCTGTGGCTGCCCCATCCCTGGAAGTGTTCAAGGTCAGGTTGGACGGGGCTTGGAGCAATGTGGGATAGTGGAAGGTGTCCCTGCCCATGGCAGGGGGGTTGGAATGAGATGATATGTAATGTTCCTTCCAACCCAAACCATTCCATGATTCTGTAAATTATTGATATTGTCTGGGACATAGTGATCTCCAGAAGCCCTTGAAAAGCACTTTCAGCACAATATGAGTATTATTTTGATTAGGTGGAGCCTTATAATCTACTGGGTGATTTTTTTCCAGAGAAAGAT
Organism: Neopelma chrysocephalum; assembly: GCF_003984885.1. Lineage (NCBI taxonomy): Eukaryota > Metazoa > Chordata > Aves > Passeriformes > Pipridae > Neopelma > Neopelma chrysocephalum. The sequence continues at coordinate 87,078 of NW_020926159.1, forward strand.
GTGCAGAATATATCTTTGTTATCAAATTTGCATGGAGTCAGGAGTTTGAACCTTTGTAGATATTCAGATTCCTGTGTGCTCTTTGTGGGTGCTGAGAGCACTGTAAGGTGAGCATAAGCTGCCTGGGTGTATCTGACAAAGCCAAATTCAAATAAAATGCAGTTACAGAAGAGCTTTGGACTCCTTGCAGTTGCTGGAAGCAGAGGATGGCGATGTCTCCCTGAAACCACACACTTCCTTACATTCCATAGCAGCCTAATCCATATGGGGATATAAAGAAGCATGTCATCTCATAAGAGAAGTCTGGATTGTGCCCTCTGGGCAGCAGCACAGCCGTCCATCCTCCACTCCTGAAGAGGCAGAGTTGCTCCTCAAATGCGTTTCAGAGCCAATAGAGTCTGATTCCTCTTTGGAAAAACACTGGCAGCACAGAATCCTGTCATTTTGTTGGTGCCCTTGACCAGCGTGGGATGTTTTGGAGGGATATTTTCAGGTGGTTCAGATTTTCCAGTGCCTGTCATTTGTAAGCACTCCTGTGTGTGCCACTGCATGTTGCTGAAGGCTGGAATCTCATGGAAGCACATGTTGGAGAAGGTCTTGGACTTGTTTCTACAGCCCTGAAATCCTTGCAAACTAGAGTTTGCTGTAAAAAAAACCAAGTCACATGAGTGAGAGGTGATAAAGGTGGTAAATAGTGTTCTTTCCTTTCACTTTTTGGTTATTATTGGTATCAAGGCAAGGCCTTGAGGACCTGCCTGAGCAGAGGAGCTGCTCGTACACACACAGGGATGTGGTCCCTGCCCTGGGGAGCTGCCTGGCCAAGCAGCCAACGCTTTCAGAACCAAACAGCAGCTCACCAGAACCTGGCCTGGCTGCTTACAAACAAGTTTTAAGTTGTAGGGTCACAGAGAGATTTTGGTTAGTCCAGAAGGATCTGGAGGGCTCTTGTGCATCTCCTGGCTCAAAGCAGGAGCAGCTTAGGTCAGGTTGCTCAGCATCATGTCTAGTTGAGTTTGAATCTCTCTAAGGATGGACTTGCCTCAGTGTTTTGGGGTCTCTGTCCCAGAGTTTGACCACATTGATGGTGAAAAATGTGTGCTGATATCCAACTGGAACTTCCCAGGTTCCAACTTGTGTCATGCCCTGGTACACCTTTGAGAAGAGCCAGTCAGGACACAGAGGTCAGGACACATAGATGGATTTCTGTGCTTGATGATAGAAATGATGAGCAGAAGTGAAATGCAGGGTGCCCTGGTGCCCTCTCCTATGCTACGTCCTGGGTTTGGGGCTGTTGCACACTCTCATCCCTGTTGGGGCAGACACACTCAGGGATGCTCAAAGGGAGTTATGGCCATGTTTGGGAAACAGCTGGTTGGAATCACTTTGTTCATGTACCAGATTCACAAAGATAATTTATTTCTAAGTGGAAGTGTCTCTAAGGATAGAAAAGGGGAGGGAAGTAACCAAATTTCTGATACACAACCAGTCCTTAAAAGTATATAGGGCAGAAAAAGAAAATAAGCTTTTCTCTCATGTTTTTGCCTCTAAAAGCATCAAAAGACAAAGGAAGGATCTCAGATGATAAGAAGCACTAAAATCAAGGTGGGAATAGCCCCAAGATATAAAAGAAACACAAAGTCTCCTTGAAAGCAGACCCTGGTGAGAGGTTTCTGGCCAGGTACAGACTCCAGAGTGCAGAGCAGCACTACACACACTCCTCAGAGGCTACAGGTCTCCCTGGAGCTTTACTGTCACTCTCCAGGCATTTTATTATGTTAGAGAAGTTGAGTCAGAGTTGCTGTCCATGCTTACAAGGTCTCCATCCTTTCCTGCGACAGAGGTGCTCCCCTGCATGATCCTACTTCAGAAAATATCTCTCTTGCAACGTCCCCCAATATCCGACGCTGCTGATTTTTCACATCCCACACTCACCCACCTCAGTTTTTCTGCCCCTGTGTTTTCTCCCGGTCAACTGTTCAATAAATCTGTGTCATTACATGATGTAATGATAGCTACAAAAGCGTTTAGGATGGAAATCCATCCCATGGCATTGCTCCTCACAGTGATCTGTTGGGGTGATGTCTTTAGAGATAGAGGAATCTAGGAAAGGCTCAAATTTATTTTCACTTAAAAACTTCATAATTCTGATATTATACATCCTGCTCTAAGTAATTTTGCTTGTACAAAAATTATTATTTACTACTATGAAGGGATGAGTAGCTTTTAGGGGGAGTTGTTTGTTAGTTTTAAAGCCAGATAAAGACTTTTCTTTGAATTTCTAGAAAAATTCATGGCAAGGAATTTTGCTTACTCAGCCATTACTTCAATAACCTCAGTAGCTGATAAAACAATGTAATGTAAATTTTAGAGAAAGATGAGTCATGCAGTGACCCAGGAAATGATATTGTTTACAAGTCTCCAGGATCAGGAGTGGTGTCTGAATTTCCATTTTACAGAGATTTTTACACCAAGTACAACACAGGTGTTAAAAATACCACAGGAAAACATTCCTGCCTTTTATTTCTTAAATGTAAGACAAACCAATATTATAGGAGCATTTAATTTGAGATTAAGAACTCAGTGTAATATTTAATTCCCAGTTAGATGAAGGCCTTTGACTCAGAAAAGGTGAGGAAAACGAACCTTGCTGGCATCAGAAAAAACTCCCAGAGATTTCAGTAAAGCCATGACAGTTTGTGGGTTCCCAGATTTTTGAGTGTATAAATCTCTTTACATGAATTATCAACAATAGTGAATGAATAGGAATTTCTTCTTAATCTTTTTAGCCCTCATATAGATTTGCATCATTTTTATTACTCATGATTACAAACACTTAATTAGGTGGGACCAACCCTGTTTAATCTCTGGGCTACTTTTGGGGCCACAAACAAACCATGCAACAGCCGTGTGCCACAAAGGAAAAAGGAAACCTTTCCCAATTAAAATCAGTTTAGGATTCCAAAATGCTTTCCCAAGCCTTTGACTCCAAATTGCTTCCTTTGTATTCCAGTTCTGCAGAGATTTTTTATTGCAAACATCCAGGTGTCAGGCAGGGAAACTGAGGTACAGCAGAGGGAAGTGGACAGATGGGACCAGCATCAGATCTCCAGAATTCCCCCCAGTTTGCTGTCAGGTACATGACTGTACCTGCAGACACGTGGCTGTTGAGCATGAGACAGTTGCTCAGAGAGGTGGGATTCACCTCATTTGGTGTTGGGCACAGAGAAACTGCAAGTTCAACCTCACTAAGAGCTGGGCTGTTGGAAGCTCTGATGGACGAGACTGAGAGCAGGAGAAAGGAGTCTCATTCCTCCTACAGGAAAAATGGACATTTGCTATCTAGAAAATAGGGAAGGAAGTAATATCATCAATAAAATTCATTGGTTTCATAAAAAAGATCTGCCTAAAGGTAGGAGGACTGAAAAAAATAAAAGATTAGGGATCAGAAAGGAAAAATCTTATTCAGACCTGAGCAAATCTTTTGTTGGTAGTTCCTGACTTTTGTTATTCTGTCTTAGCTCCTGTGTCCTTATAGCAAAGACTAAAAGCCCTTATCCAAGATTACTGCTTTCTGAAATGTTTCCTTGTTGGTCTTTTCTGAAATAAGCTGAAGAGTTCTAGAGCAAGGAAGTTTTGCATAGAGGCATTTTATAGACTTGTTTCTTATATATGGAAAATATGTTGTCCTTCAACAAATGGTAAGGTTTATCATAGAATCATAGTGCTTTCTGTTGGAAATGATCCCAAAACCCATCTTGTTCCAATCCCCTGCCATGGGCAGGGACACCTTCCACTATCCCAAGTTGCTCAAGCCCCATCCAACCTGGCCCTGAACACTTCCAGGGATGGGGCAACAACAGCTTCTCTGGGCAACCTGTGCCAGGGCCTCACCACCCTCCCAGGGAAGAATGTCTTCCTAATATCCCATCTAAACCTACTCTCTTTCAGTTTAAAGCAGTTACAGCTGCTTTCTGATAGCATGTTCCTAAATTTCTCATAGGCCTGCGTTAAAGTATCATAGAAATTCTGGGATCAGACAGTGGGTTTGTAGTGATTAATGAGGAAACAGACTTAGTTACTTGGAAGATCCTTGATCCCAAGCATGTAAGTAGGTAAATATTCCTTATTTATATATATTATTTTGGCACAATTTGTGAACTTGAATTTTAAAATCTTATGTAGGTGTAAATGAGGATTTAATGATGATGCTAAAATCCAATTTGAGCAAGATTCATATTAAATTCATTGACTGGAATGAACTGGGACTGCTACAGTGAAGACTCACTAGGTTGCAATTCCAGATCACAGTGTTCCAAGATTTAGAAAACTCAAAACAGGCAGAACGAAGAAACATGGATTGGAAAATTATAGCTAAGTGAGTAGAAATTCAGGAGCTGACTGGGACACAGCTTGAGTGTAAAAGATTAACAGGAATGGCCATAAAAGCTGGCAGTGAGGGAAGGCAATAGGACATAAATGCATCTCTTTAAAACCACTATCTCTTTTTTTACTTACCCTGGAATATTATACTCCTTGTGAACAGCAGACATGGAAAACTAAGAGCCAAGAGATGATGTCTTTTGGAGCCACTGAGAGTAACCCAATCATCTGAGGCGTATCCAGAGTCACGTCTGTCCCTGCCCGGAGTGAGGAAGAGAAGGAGGAAAGAATGGGGCAGCTGTCCCCCAAGGGTCCCTGTGACTGGGATGGTTTGGGGATGAGATGGGAGGTGATACTCCTGAAACTGGCTCTCTGATATGCCTGGCATTTGGGCAGTCACTCATCCGGGCTCTTTGTAGAGTTACTTTTTCCACCCTGGATTGCCCAAGGAATGCTTTCCTGGGAGCAGTTGTTCCTGGAAGGAGGGAGGCTGCTTAGCCTTTCATTTTCCTGTCTGCACACACGGGCACAGTGAGGTCCATGCGTGTGACCGCAGTGCAAAGAGGGGAAGGGGTAAATAGGAGTCACCTCTTTGACTTGATGGAAGAAATTCTTCCCTGTGAGGGTGGTGAGGCCCTGGAACAGGTTTGCCCAGAGAAGCTGTGGCTGCCCCATCCCTGGAATTGTCCAAGGTCAGGTTGGACAGGGCTTGGAGCAACTTGGGATAGTGGAAGATGTCCCTGCCCGTGGCAGGGGATTGGAACAAGATGGTCTTTGGGGTTCTTTCCAACACAAACCATTATGTGATTCTATGATTCTATGACTTAAGAGAGGAATCCCCTTCCAAATACTCTGCTCTTCTCCAAAGGAAAAATTTGAGCCCAAACTGTTACACATTTGGATTTTACCACCTCGTTGTCCCTCTACAAGCACCACAGCAAAAGGCACCTCACATGGGGCAAAAACTCACATAGAACCTTTTCTTGCCTCCTTTGCAATTTTCGATGTGACTGTGGTCAAGTCAGCAGGGTTACCACGTTAGCCTTGGGAGACAAATTAGCTGTCTGAGGGTAGATTTTTGAAGCAGAGTTAATAAGTTTCATCTTAACCCTATCCTAACCACAGCTTACAGGAAGCTCAAAACTCAAGAAATCAAGTTTGCATCTGTCTGCAAAATAGTGCCTATGTCTAACCAGAGACTATATTTAGGCCCTTGGGTTTTGGAGGGTTTTTGTGAGGCTGGTTTTTTTAAGCTATGGTGGGGTTTCATGAGTTTCAAAGTTTATTGAGGTTGCTCCATAAACTGTGGTAATGAACTCTCTGCCTCAAGCCAGTGGGAATAAGGCCTCAGTGAGCACCTCTGAAACATCATCCAGTCCCAGTGTGTTGATATTTAATTTGTTAAAAAAGGGAGGCATGAAGGAGAGTAAAATGCTGGAGAAAAAGGGTGAGTTGCCCAAGGTTATTTGGAAAGGCTGTGTCAAATCACCAGCAGTCCTGGCAATGTGCCTGTCCATCCTAAGAGTCCCATTGTTTGATTTTCTATCACTTTTGCCTCTATATAAAAAGATATTTCAGTTGTGGGTCTCTAAGTTATATTTTCTGCTTTATCTGGTGCTTTTAAACTGAGACTTTGACTCTGTTTTAGCCCCACCACATTTTATTTATCCAGTCTGATCCTTTGCACCAAAAGCAGGGTCACATCCCTTGAGCAAAGCCTGCTCACCAGCATTCCCAGATTATCGGTGGGGAAACTGAGGCATGGAAGTGAATTTTTTTCTGGGACAAACTGGAGAGCCTGTAGCTGTACAAGTTCAGCATGGCCTCCCTTGCTCCTTAGCTTTCCCTTTTCCCCCATATTTTGAATGCAGATGAATTTGAAGGTTCAGTTTAGGATAACTGTGCCTCAAGAAGCTAGTAGGATATATGCTACTGGTTTGAAAAGGTGGGGAATCAACCTTGACTTCTTTTTGCATCTAAAACTGTTTAGCTGGAAACCCTTCCCCAGCTTGGAGCTTTCTCCTGGAGGCCAGGACACTTAATGTTGTGCTCTGGGAGTGAGTGGGAAGGATACAGCCATGGGAAAGAGGACAGTGCCCTTTTCTTCTATTTTATCTTTTTTGGTTAGTTCCTCCCCATGTGATCCAAGCACAGGGAATTAAGAGGATAAGTTGAGATAAGAGGAGAATAAACCCACACTGGGCTCCTGACCACTTCAGTCATTCATTCCCAATTAAATTACTGAATACTATCAGCAGGCTGGAAATACAAGGAACAGCCATCCATGGAGAGCATGGACCCAAAGAGAGGACCCAGCAGTGTGTCAAGAGGGGGCCACCTCTCTCCTTGACTCCATAAGAAGCCAGAGTTGACTGTACTCATCATTTAGACTTCTCACTTAAGGGTTTAAGGGTAATGGGGTTGAATTTGGATGCACGTCTCTACTGCTGCTCTCCATCTTGAAATGGAGAAAGCACTTCATAGTCTAATAAGGATTCTGGAGCAATAAATAGATCAAAACCAGTGTGGAGATGACACAGTCTAACATCTGGCCATGGTGGACAGGGAGGGACTAGTGGAAATTTGCTGGTGATCACGTATTCCCTGGTGAGAATTAAAATCAGAAGGTCACTTCCTCTAGGAAGGTGTTCATTACACCTGGGCACTCTGCAAGCAGAAGAGGTTCCTTGGGAACACTCTGAGGTTGCAGAGCTTCCCAGGGAATGAAACTGGCCCCCCAGCCTACACTGACCAGGTGAGATCCTGCAGTCCCTTCTCAGAAGTCCCTGTATCCACTGGGTCACTGAAGGGTTGCTTGGGAACCAAGAGATCTGGCCAACAGGGCACCAAACACCAACTCTTTTGCTTTTGTGAACCCAACCCTTTATTTGAAGATGTTCCTGAAAATCCAACCCGTCCCTTGGATTGTCTGTCCATAGCTATGAGCCTGAGCACATCCACCTTGAATGGATGCTTTGATGCCATGGCCATAGGCCCCATTCAGGTAGTGTGGACAGGTCCCTGGAACTTGATAGTGAATCTGGGGTCCTGTCTGAACCATGAGGACACCACTTCACCTCCTTTCCCTTTTCCATCCTTGGCAGCATTTTCCCTGCCCAGAATTCCTTACGATGCTTTCCACAACCTTGGATGCTGGACCTCTCCTCTCTGGGCTTGGCCATAAGTACCAGCAATTCTCACACCAGGGGAGATACACATTAGAAAAAAGTAAATCTTAGACATTACCTTCAGCAAAGAAGCACTTGGTCCCTTCATCCTCCTCTCCTGTCTCCTTTGTCACCTCACAGCATGCCAGGGGTGTTAGCTGGGCTGGCAACTCCAGCGAGAGGGATTTTCCTCCTCTTCAAGGTTTCCACAAGGAAGCAGGAGCTGGTGTGGTCAGAAATGCTCTCCAGCAAACAGCCTATACCTGGGAGTGCCCAACAGTCTCTTAGCCAAGGCTGTGGCTAAAAAAGCACTTGAAGTATCTTATACTACAGACCCCTCTGTGTGTGTGACAGTGTGTGTGTTTGGGGAAATGGGCATTTCCCGTTCATCCACGTTCCTCTACACCGCTGCCTCTGTTTTTTTAACTTCTCTCTAGTGATAACCGTGTTGAATTCCACTCTCCTCACTCAGTTTTCTACCACCTTGGCTCATTTCCCTCTCCTGTCTTGTATCAGCGTCCTCTTAACACCCTTGCTGGCTCTGTTGCTAAAGGTTTCTCAGCCCTCTCAGGGCACAGCAGCCTCCTGCCACCCTGGCGTTGGGTTGCCCGTTGTCTCTTCACACCCGTCTGCCCCTCCCTGCCTTGCTCTGCCCCGAAGATGCTCTGCTGCCATCCCGGCGCGGTCCCTGCCCTGGCAGGCTGTCACTGTCCCTTTTGTATCGCCCACCCCCGGGGCCAGCCCAGCCCATCGCCCCTTCCTCCCACCTGCCCGCGTCCTTTACAGCCCGTGGCCATTCCCGTCCCTCCTGTCCACCTCAATCACCCTCTGACAGCGGCATGTTGAGTGACACCCCTTCAGCTGTCCCGTTGCTGGGAGGGCACTTCGGCAGTTTATCCCTTTTTCCTATGCTGCAGCTCAGTCCTGTTAGAAAGACAACCCCAAGAAACAAAACCATTTATTGCAGGTACATCAGTTTAATATTTTAATGGCCAGAAGGATGCAGGAGGAGGAGGAGGAGGAGGAGGGAGCTGGATTTGGAGCTGCTACAAAATCCTGATGGACTCTTTGCTTAGTAGTGGTCAGGTAGGACAGGAGGAGCTGGGCTTTTGCAAGTGCTGGGGTCAGGCAGCAAGGGCTGAGCCCAACCAGTTCCACAAGTCACACCAGTACAGCCAGGATCCTCCCCACCCCGGGGTCATTAAAAATGTGCCTTTTTATCTCTTCTCCAAGAAAGCTGTTTAAAAAATAACATCCCAGGGAGACTGGAACTTAATCCACTGATATGGGTGAATGTTTACAGAGAGCTTTTGACCAGCAAATAATATTAACCATAGAGTCCTAGCATGGCTTGGGTTGGAAGGGACCTGAAAGACCATCCTGTTCCTATGGGCAGGGATACCTTCCATTAGGACAGGTTGCTCCAAGCCCACCCCAGCCTTGCCCTGAACACTTCCAGGGATGGGCCATCCACAGCTCCTCCGGGCAACCTGTTCCAGGGCCTCACCACCCTCACAGCCAAGAATTAATGGGGTGTCTGGGTGCCTCAGAGCATCTCTTAGATCTCCTTCCTGCCCTGAGAGAGGGCAGTGCTATCAGAATGTTGTTTATGGTTGGGAAACTGAGGCACTGGATGAAGTGTCCAAGTTCTTGGAAGAAGTTTATGGCACAGTGAGGACTTAAAAACGTCTCATCCTTTATTTTGTGTCTAAGCTAGTAAATTCATATGATTGGCATGGCTGGCCATGATGCCAAATGGCTCACATGGGTATTATAAAAGCCTTTTAACCTCCAAAACAGGATTGCTGCATCCAGCTGCCTGTTGGGATGTGTTTCATCCCATACAAACTCCTGATCTGTGACTGGAAAATGATGGAGAAAGTCACCTCAGCCAAAACCGTGCTGAGGGTGTTCCTGCAGTGAGGAAGATGAAGTTCCTGCACCCAGCAGCACTGCCTGGCCCTGTCTCATTTACTTCAGGGCATTGCTGTCTCAGATGATTTTATCACAGTCTGTCTTTCACCCCAGACCTTCCTTATTTTTGTCCCTATCCTATTGATTTCTTTTATCCCAGGTGAGTGTTCAAAGCTCTGGAAGTGACTACAGGGTTGTATGGTCACTTTGCTTTTAACATGTGAAAGAGTTTCCCTGCTAAAAAATAATGAGAATGTTTCAAAAGTATTTTTCCCCCGCGAAAAAAAGTTACACTAGACATTGAAATTTTGACAGAAAATGGGGCGAAAATTATATGTACGTTTAAAAGGTGTGTTTTTTAGGTCTCATAGGAGTCTGGTAAGGAGCAGAGTGACAGGTTGACTTGTAATTTGCTCCTTGAATGCTGAGAAAGATGAAGATGTTTCCAAATTCCAACATAAGGAAAAAAATAAAAGAGGAGAAAAAATATGAAATCAGAATAAGTTAATTAGGGAGACACATTGCACTGGTCTTGTCCCACTTGGAGCAACCCTGTCCCCTTGCACCAAGATAAAAAATAATAATATTAATTTGAAAAACGGATGTAACCTGTTTGTTTTATTTTTTTTTCTTACTGAATTCACAAACAAGTATAACTATACAACTTGGAAAAAAAAATTTTTCCTTCAAGATTTATTTTAGCACTCAGAATTTTTTGAAAAATAGGGAAGACATGCTTGTTTGATCAGCTTGTAAAAGATCAAGTTTTGGAAATAGTATTCTACCCCCCCCCCAAGACATATGAATATATTACCTAAACCCCAAGAGTTACTGTTGCCCAAAACCCTGTGATATGACATGGAGGGTGATCAGGATGTTTGCTGTGGACATTTGCTCCTCTGGAGCACAGTCCAAGCCTTGGGAAGGTGCAACACAGACTGGAGTCTGTGCAGCCCCCCCAGAACATCCCCCATAGTTGGCATTGCTTTGCAGAACAGGAGGGTGCCCCTGTGGCACGAGCCAGAGCTGAGGGTGCTGCACACAGGGGGGTCACCCTCTGCCTTGGACACTCACCAAAAGCCACCTGTGGTCAAAGGGGACAGAGGTGGGATGGAAAGAAATGGGAGAACAAATCTGAGCATCTCGTCTTCGTTGGCTTTCGCATGGATTCAGCATCCTGGGCTCATTCCAATGGCATGGGTAGTGGGTGAGAGGGGGATTCTACCCCTCTGCTCCACTCTGGTGAAACCCCACCCAGAATGCTGCCTCCAGATCTGGGATCCTTAGTAAAAGAAGGATGTGGAGCTGCAGAAGCAAGTCCAGAGGAGACCTTGGAGATGAACCAAGGGCTGGAGCCCTCTGCTCTAGAGACAGGCTGGGACAACTGGGGGTGTTCACCTGGAGAAGAAAAGGATTTGGGGAGACCTTAGAGTCCCTTCCAGTGCCTAAAGGGGTTCCAGGAGAGCTGGAGTGACAGGACAAGGGGGAATGGTTTTAAACTGAAAGAGGGCAGATTTAGATTAGATAATAGGAAGAAAATCTTCCCTGTGAGGGTGGTGAGGCCCTGGCACAGGTTGCCCAGAGAAGCTGTGGCTGCCCCATCCCTGGAAGTGTTCAAGGCCAGGTTGGACAAGGTTTGTAGCAAGCTGGGATAATGGAAGGTGCCCCTGCCCATGGCAGGGGGTTGGAACTGGATGAGCTTTTAGGTTCCTTCCAACCCAAACCATTCTGTGATCTGTGGTCTTTCCATTCATCCATTTAAAGTGCAGCTGTAGTGGTGTGAGTGCCATGACACAGACAACTTGCTCCTTGGGAAGCACAGCTGGCAAAGCAGGATCATCTTATCCAGGTGCTGGAGACAATACCACCCTGCCCTCCCTCTCTCCTAAAGCTGTAGCTGAATCAGGTTGGTGGGAGAATGGGTTCACATCCACCATAGAAAGAAAGGAAAAGGGACAAGAACATGTCTTGTGCATGGCACTGGGAGAAGGCCATGACAGAGAAAGGAGACCCTGGTGCCTCCCTCTACCTACCTGAAAAAGAGGGATAAAAATGTGGTTGAGTTTCCATTGCCCTCTGGTAGTTTATCCATGTTCTACATTACTCTTGCCATGGGAAGATTACATTTGTGTGGCTAGGGGCTGACTCTCTCCCATAATACCCTGGGTGGGTGCTTGGTAGATTTTGGATGAAGCAAAGGGAGGCTGAGAGCGGGGTTTGGTGTCATTGGAAAGTGCCAGAGCTTCCAGGCAGTGCAAGGTTTCACAAGGATCCGGGAATGGCAGCTGGGAGCAAACTGGGCATGAGACTTCTTCTGTGGCCACGTGGAAGCTGCAAAAAATGAACCTTTTATTTTTAGAGCCATTGATACACCTTGAAGGGATATTGAGAGCAGCAGTTTGGCTCGGGAATCCCACATGCAATCATTACATTAATTCTGTATTTCCTATAAGACATGAGCCTGTTCCTTATGGAAAGAAGGGAAGTTGTCCCTCTAAACCCACCACCTTGATCCATTGAACACACTCATGAGCTTAAAGGTTCAGCGCAGAATGGATAGTCTTTTTTTTCCTTTTATTTCCACTAAAGTCCTACTTGTCTGAAAAAACGTAAATTGAATGTTCTGAAATTATTTTCTTTTAATCCTAATTAATAACCCATAAGGCATAAACTACCCAAACTACATTCACTTAATTTTTTATTTATTCCTATTCAATACTTTTAGATTCATTGGGATGTAGATAAAACAAGTCCTCTATAGTGCTCCTTGCTGATTGTCACTCGTAAAATAATTGATATGATGGATAACTATAAACTCATTATAGAAAGCAAATTTTATTCTCTTTCTATTTTTCTATATTCTCTGGGCATTTCATTGCCTAGTGAAGCTGTGGCTGCCCCATTCCTGGAAGTGTCCAAGACCAGGTTGGACATGGCTTGGAACACCCTGGGATAGTGGAAGGTGTCCCTGCCCATGGCAGGGGGGTTGGAATTAGATGAGTTTTTAGGTCCCTTCCAACCCAAACTATTCTGTGATGATTCTATGAAATATTTGGATATTTTTTCCATCTCGGTCTTCACTAGTAACTGTTATTTTTCAGAATCCCTACATTGAAATTCCTTTTAGTGTGAGAGTAGTACAGATGCCATTTATTTTACCCAGTATTCTGTAGCTTTACTGACCCAAAAAGCACATGGTGCAGACGATCTTTGCATCCTGCAGTACATCAAAATCCATGGATTTTCTCATTGTCACCACTGGAGTGAAATAGAGAGGAATTGTATTCACACACATAAGATTCATCTTTTTAGGTGCTTCAGTGGTGGTGGAGAGTTTGATTTTTGTTTCTGCACGTTCCCCAGATGGATGCAAAGAGGATGGAGGGGAACAGATCATCTGCCCCTCTAGCTGTGCCTTTCTTCCCATTGCCCGGGTAAGAGTGGCCAGGAACAAGGCAAGTCGTGGTGCCTCACACCTGCTTGCATATTTGTGGGGGTGGAAAAGAGCAGATGTCCAGAGCTGCCAATTCTGGGAGTCCTGCAGGAATGCGGGGCCTGTGACAGCTGATGGAGCTGCAGAGGGTTGGGGTGGGGGAGCCTCCCTGCCTGGGAGAGTTGGTGATGGGGAAGGGAGGTGGAAAGCTGGGGTGGACTCCAGGATGGAAAAGGCTGTTTGAACATGGAATATTTATAGCCTGGATTCAGATATTCAGTGCTCTCCACTTGGGAGACACTCAGTCTTGGAGTCTGGGCTTGCTTTAGATTGTGCTCTCTGGGTTAAGTGATGGGAAGATCAGGTTGTCGACCTCTTCAGACTTGGACTGATACAGAGACTGCCAACAGGTATCATCAGTCCAGTTCCTGGGATCTTCACTCCAACAAGCCCCTGGACCTTTACTGAGGGACAGCAAACAGGGGAGGAGACAATAATCTCAAGAAAAAGGCAGAGAAGTAGCCTGGTTTTCACCCAATATTCAATGAATCTCCTAATAAAGTCTCCTGAATTGGCATTCTCTGAACTGGCTATCATTGGGTTTGTTTTGGCAACGTTTGGTTTGAAAGCATCTGAGTAGGGCTCCCCTGAATGGGTTTGAACAAAGGCTACAGAGGCTCCCACCTCCTCCCAGCAGTGTCAGAAACTCATGGGGCAAGTGCTCCCTGTTTCCTTTTTCAGGGGGTCCCCAGTCTAACTGATCTGAATTCCCTTCTTGATGGTCTGGAGAAAAGGACTCTCAGGAGGGACCTTCTTACTCTCTACAACTCTCTGACAGGAGAGTAGAGCTAGGTGCTGGTCAGGCTCTGCTCCCAGGGAACAAGCAAGACAAAATGGCCTGAAGTTGTTCCAGGGGTGGTTTAGTTTGGATATTAGGGAAAATTTCTTCCCCCAAAGGGTTGTCAAGCTCTGGAGCAGGCTGCCCAGAGCTCTGGTGGAGTCACCATCCCTGGAAGAATTTAAAAGATGTGTAGATGTGGCACCTGGGGACATGGGTTAGTCATTAATCTCATATTTCTCCTGCTGTTATAGATAAGAAGACCTTAAGTGAATTACCCAGCGTCCCCTGTAAGTCTAGGACAGAGCTGGCAAGTGAACCTGGAGTTGCCACTTTAGATCTCCAGATACTTTCTGAAAGCTGGGAAGAGAGGAAAGACATTTCTGAGGCCATCCAGTAGCAAAAGTGTGTCAGGTAAGACTGCTGGGAAGACAACAGTCTTAATTTCTTTGCTCCTCTTACCCGATGAAGGTCAGGAGCACCAAGGAGGCTGCCCTGATGAATGACCAAGGATTTGTTCAAGCAGCAGGGATGCTTTTTCTAGCTATTCCTCAAGCCAGAAAGCCACTGTCCCACTGATCTGCTGAAGTAGACAGCTTGTGACTATCTTAATATATTGGCATGAGAATAGGAAAAGTGGATTCCTGCCTTCTCCCATGTACAGGGATGTCTTTCCATGGTACAGGGTTGGAACTTTAAGGTCACTTCCAACGCAAACCATTCTATGATTCTGTGATTCTAGGACAGTTCCATCTGCCTTCAAGGTAGGAAAAGGGATCCTGGAGAAGCACTGTTGAGTTCTGACAAGTATTTAGACAGGATACAAAAAAGTGATGCCTTAGGGTATTTCGATCTCATCCCACCAGTGTTTTTACAATTAATTAGATTAAGGAGGATCTCCTCAAGGCCCAATTCTGCATCACGCTTTTGAAAAATAGCCTGCAAACAGGCACACATACACACATGGGAAGAATCAACCTGTGCATCTTTATCTTTCTGAAGTAAGGGTGTGAAACTTACTGTCCCTGGCTGCCAGAGGATGGAAAAACCCTCCCTGCAGCTCCCAGGTAATTTCAAGGCTTCACCCAGCACTCAAAAGAAGAGTTTCTTCACTCTTTTCCTCTTTTCCCTCCACATCCCTGTAGCTGCAGAGAACACGTGGCCGGAGTTCCTTGGGGGGAGCTTGGGGTCACAGCATGGTTGAGCAGATCCCAAACCCAAAATCCCATCCTGGAGTCCCTCAGGTCAGGCAATTACCAAATTAACACCTAGAAATCAGAACTCTTGAGAGCAAGTTGAGCTGGATTTGTGGGCAGGGGGTTCAAACGGGGGTACTGCCAAACTTCGTGTGACTTAAATAAATTGAGTCCCCACCACCAGTGATTTGGAATCCAGATCAGGCCAGTGATTTGGAGCCTTTCAGATGCCCTTTGCTGTCCCTCCACCCTGGAGCTGGAGGCATCATCCCTGGTCCCAGCTGTTGCCTTTGAGGTTTACACAGCTGCCATGGGGAGTGGGGGAGCGAGGGGTGGGGGCTCGGCCTCCCAAACGCCTCTGACCCACAGCAGGGTCAGAGGTGGACACGTTCGGGCTAAAAGAGGAACAGGTGGGTCAAGAGCTGACAGAGGGAACACTGGCACTTTTATTTTTAGTGGCCCTCCCCCTGCACACGCACACACGGCTGGAAACGACTATGAAATGCATCTGGCTGGGCTGAACAGGCCTCCTGCTCTGAAATAAGGGAATCATCTTGCTTTTGGGGGTTGAATATTAATTCAATTTGCATTTTAGCCCATGCAAACCCATTCTAAATTAAAGCACTAAAGCACAAACATATCAAGCAGGATGTGATCAAAGCTCCCTTCCTCATCCCACCTGTGGGCTTTGGTCCTCTCTCTATTTCTATTGCTCTCTTCATTGCTGGGTCAGTGGGTCTGTGCAGGAGCAGGCAGAGGATATCTTGATTAGAGGAATAACCAGTTTTTCAGATCTCTGGCAGTACTGAAAAGCAGGGAAAAAAAATCTTGCTGTGGTTTAACAGAAGTTTGTTTTTTTTTAAGACTGGGTGGGAAGTGGTTTCTTGCCTGATTCAGCCAGTTTATGAAAACCCTCTGAACATAAGAAGAAAAGGAGAAGGAAATGTGAAAGAAGTTGTTTTGAGTGAGAAAACAAATTAAGACTCAAAGCACTAGTAATAGCAGTGTGCTGGACAATGATGAACCCATCAGGAGCTCCCAAATGAACCCTGCAACACTGCTAACACCTTCATCGAGGAGAAAAGTGATATGTAGTCACCATATCTGTCCCAAACTTGTACCAATGATCAGGATACTTGTGTCAACAGTCAGGTGTGTTTTTTTGGTTTTTTTTTTAGTGTCCCATCCACATAAGGATGTTGTTGTTCCATCCTGCTGGGACTGAATCTTTCCCTCAGCTTTCCATGACCAATTTTTCTGCCAGAAGATGGTTATGGGAATAACATAAACAAAACTCATGTGTACAAGCACCTAGAGATATATTGAGAGATATACAAGCACCTGAAATACTTGAGAAAAAGACTTTTCTGTTGCTGGATGGAAAAAACCTGTTTGCTCCCAGTGTAACTGAGCTAGTGTGGGGCTCTGTGACTTCCAACAACCAGAGGTAACTGAGAGAGGTGGAAATACTGCTCCTACCTGCTGGTATGAGGGCAGGTGATCAGTGTGTCCATAAAAACCAAGGTTAATCAGACATATGGTGAAACCTGTTCTTTGACCTTGGCAATAAAGAGCAGCCTTAAGGCTATTTAGGAATCTGCATTTAGAAGGGACTTTTTGCAAGGGCATGTAGTGATAGGAGAAGAGGGTATGGCCTTAAGCTGAAGGAGGGCAGGTTTAGATGAGATATTAGGAAGAAATTTTTCCCTCTGAGTGTGGTGAGGCCCTGGAACAGGGTTTCCAGAGAGGTTGTGGACTCCCTATGCTTGGAAGTGTTCAAAGACAGGTTGGATGGGGCTTGGAGCAACCTGGGATAGTGGAAGGTGTCCC
Source organism: Neopelma chrysocephalum (assembly GCF_003984885.1). Classification (NCBI taxonomy): domain Eukaryota; kingdom Metazoa; phylum Chordata; class Aves; order Passeriformes; family Pipridae; genus Neopelma; species Neopelma chrysocephalum. The sequence continues at coordinate 103,836 of NW_020926159.1, forward strand.
TGCCCCTGGCAGGGGGGTGGAACAAGATGATATTTAAGGTCCCTTCCAACCCAAGCCATTCTGTTGTTTTCCATTCCATTGCTTTGTCTTGGTGTAATAGCTTTGGTGTTCATCTGTGTGACTTCCATGAGTTCATGGCTTTCAGTCCTGAGAGAAGAACAACATCCCCAAGATGTGGTTCACTGATCAGGACATGAGTGTGAGTCCACCTTAGCGGGGTCCCTCTGGGAATCTGGTGTGTGTGACATCAGATTAATAGAGTTTGGACAGAGAGAGACCATCAATGCTTTGCTTGAACCCTCTGTGTGGTGACAGACTGTGGAGCTTCACACAAGGCAAATGAGACCAACTCCCACCCCAGGGATTTGAAGACGGAAAAAGATCTCATATCAAGTGTCTGGCTTTACACATTTCCCTGCACAGCTGGGATCTTTGTAAGGTGTTCTTTTTCCTTTTATTTATTTTTTTTAATTTTTCTTTTTTTTTATTTATTTTTTTTTTTTAGTCAGAGCTGTAGCACGTCTTACACAGAAGCCAATTTGTGCAAATAATAAAAAAAAAAAGGTGCAATTTGATTCTGGCCCTGAGGAATACAGTGGCAAGCCATCCCCTCGCTTGGAGGGTGAAGCAAAGAGTGGGAGCAGCCTGGAGCAGCCTGCTGCAGGCTCTTCTCTTTCATGTGACTAATACACACAAATCCTCCGTCCCCAGGGGCTGGAGGGATCGCTGACAGCAGGAAAGGCTGTGAGAATGGGGTGAAGGGAGCAAAACTGTGCTCTCCTTTCATTCACCAGGGTCAGCTGTCCCACCTGTTCCCCCTGCTTAGACATGGGGCGCAGGGGTGGATGGAGGGGATGGGCCAGTGGCAGCTTTTACAATGAAAACTCATCGAACAGAAGGAATTCCATATTAAAATGAGAAGCAAGTGGGGATCTGCCTTGCCACGAGGGTAGGGATGGGTGTAAGAAAAGAGGCTGCTGGACACAGTGGGGCTGGCTTTTGCCTGAATCACTTCTCAGAGAACTGGGGACCAGGCCAAGAACAAGTTTCCTAATGAAAGACTAATGATGGATGAAGCTCAATAGGTGCTGGGTTGCAGTTTGATTCCGAAACCCAATCCTCTACCAGCTGTTTGTTTAAGCAAATGCCAAGGTTCACTCTGCAGCAGTGCCTGCCTAGATGTCCCTGAGAGATTTCTTCCATCCAAACGACACCTCTTGATTTTATCTTTCCATGTTGCCTCCGGGGTTTATGGTCCAAGTTGTGCAGGTTTCCTTTGGGGATGTTGTCACTTAGTTTGCAAAATCTGCAGCAGGCATCTTTTCCCACAGCCATGTGGGATTGTGTATTGCTTTGTCATTATTTAAATGGAAAGATTTTTTTGAGGCTAGACACTATCTGGTGTTGTGTGGTTACAGAGCTGTAGCTTTTCTTGGATGCTATTTGTCAGCACGGTAAAAAGCCCTGTAGCACAGAGACTGAAGGAATGATGGTTCATCACACCAAAACAGAGCCCTGCCTGATGGGAAGTGTGAATGAGATGGTATCTGCGAGCAGCCCAGCAGAGGAAAATCTCTGGGAAAAACCTCAGTACTAGGATGTTTTTCACAATGCAGATGCAGCCAGCTTTATTTGAAGTTGGGTTTTTTTTCCCTTGTGGCTGTATTTTTGATTTAGAAGGATTTCTATAATTGGCAGCTTCGTTTAGCCTGGAGAAAAGGAGTCTCAGGGGGACCTTACTGCTTTCTACAGCTACCTGAAAGGAGGTTGTAGCCAGGGGGGGGCCAGTTTCCTCTTCGAGGTAGCAAGTGACAGGACTTGTAGGTTGGAATTATATGATCTTTAAGGTCCTTTCCAACCCTAACCATTCTATGGTTCTATGACAAGGGGAAATGACCTCAAGTTGTACCACGAGGGGGTTCAGGTTGGTTATTAGGAAAAATTTCTTCACTGAAAGGGTGGTTAAGCATTGGAATGGGCAGCCCAGTGAAGTGGTGGAGTCACCACCCCTGGAAGTGTTCAAAAAATGAGTAGACATGGCATTCTGTGGTATGGCTTAGTGGGCATGGGGATATTTGGTCAAAGGCTGGACTCGATGCTCTTGGATGTCTTTTCCAACCTCAATGATTCTATGACAGGTCTGGGAGCCAGCCTCGGCCTTTGTTTTCCATGGCCATCCTGTGTATTTTGCAGACCCCAAGAGAGCAGGGGAGCATCCTCTGAGTGGCTGGTAGAAGACCAAAGCAGCAGCAGACAAATCCCTTGCAAGGTGCTGGTTTTTCCTCACCCATTTGCCTTGTGTGCATCCCCAGGCTCCAGCATCTGCCACGGGCAGGCAGCCGGGAGACGTATCCCCTCCACGACCACAGGGGATGTGAGCCAAACACACTCAACCTTGAAACCAAAGAAGCCTCAAACCTGTCATTAAAGCAGCTGCACTGGTAATAAATTTAGCATTTAAAGAAGTTCAGTGCCTGTTTAAAATGCAGAGAAAGTAACTATGGGAACAAGTTCAACAGGGTTTTATCAAGCTGAAAAGTGACCCTGGAAAGACAGGCAGGAAAGGCTCCTGGAGGCACCAGCATTTTCCCTCTCAAAGGAAAGAGCTGAATCTGTTGCAAATCAGATAGAAAAATGAGCCAGGCAAGTAAGGCAGCTTGGTTATGGGCTGCAAATGTAAGTAGAAGTAGTGTTAATAAAAGGTTTTAAAATCTGAAAAAATAAATTTATAATATGAATGTTAAGACTTCAGGAAAGAAAATACTCTTTTATAGTGTAAAGGAGCAGTAATAAAGGAAAGTTTGAAGGTATTGGTGATGCCTGATAAATACAAAGGATGCTTTTTGCTTTTCAACTTCTTAGTTGACTTTAAATACCCTTTTGTGAATTTCTTATCATCTTCCCTCAATCAGCTCATGAAGTATTTATGTTTCTATTCCCTGACTTCACTATCCCCTCTTCTGTAAATCATGGCAGGACAGGGAGCAGCTCAGCTGGGAAGATCATGGCCTAGTGTCTAAAACACCAGAGAGGAGAAGAGTTCTGAGTGCCATTCCTGTCCAGAGAGGTTGTTGACTCCCCATCCCTGGAAGTGTCCAGGTCAGGCTGGAAGAGGCTTGGAGCAACCTGCTCTAATGGAAGGTGTCCGTGCTCTTGGCAGGGGTTTGGAACTAGATAATCTTTAAGATCCCTTCCAACCCAAACCATTCTGTGATTCTGTGATTCCTGACTTACCAGGGGCTCTTTCTTCTCCTGATATGGAAATGATCATGAACAAGCTGTACTGGCTTTCTCATACTCAGATGTCTATGTTAAGGTGTTCAGTGAGGAATTAGATGTGGTAAAACCAGACACCACTTCTGAAATCTCTCTGCTCATCCCTTCCTGCCTTACCTGAGAGCGCTCAGACATAATTGATTAGTGAATTGAAACTCAGAAGGAAAGATGGGATTTTTTTATCTGTCATTTTACAAGATGAACCTAAAATCTCAAGCCAGCTTATCTCAGCACTCTTCCTGTGGCTAGGACCAGTATGGAAGGGGCATGGATCTCACCACAGTGGGCAGTTGATCCTGTTTCAGCAAACCCAGGACCAAACACAGGGGCTTGGTGAGGGCAGAGATTTAAGGCTGTGGTGCTGGTCATGTTGGAAGGATGCTCAGGGCTGTAGAAAATGGGAAGGCAGTAGGTGAAATCCACCCTGCATGGTGGGACTCAATGGCAGTGAGAGGGATTTACCTGGACCGTGGAGACTATTGGATCCTGATTATATTTTATGAAACTCAATCCCTGTGGATGCCCAGGGGATAATTTTGGTTGATAGATGCCAGATCCCTGCTTAGCACTACTGCACTGCCTCAACTCACCTTTCCATGGGTGCTTCTGAGGGCCAGCAGGAGGAAGACTGGGATTCAGAGGGAAATTTGGTCAGGGGAGGGTTTCCCAATCCCCTTGGTTCCCTTGGAAATCCCACCTCAGCACCCCGCTTGCTGGTGTCTAACGAGCCTCTCAAGAAAAGAGACATCAAACCCCAGGATTTATTCTTAATTAGTCCAGCTTCTTAACATCTTCTCTGCGACCTTGTTTGCTGGGAAGTGGTTGTCAATATACAAAAAGTGAAGTGTGAATAGAAGGAAAGAGCAGCTCTGAGAGCTCTGCAGGGAGTGCCCTGGCCAGTGCAGGGCCGTGTAACACTTCCAGGCTACATGTCCACTGGTAACCCAGCCTTCCAGGACAAGGGATAATGATTTTAAACTGAAAGAGAGTAGATTTAAATTAGATATTAGGAAGAAATTCTTCCCTGTGAGGTTGGTGAGGCCCTGGCCCAGGTTGCCCAGAGAAGCTGTGGCTGCCCCATCCCTGGAAGTGTCCAAGGCCAGGTTGGAGGGGGCTTGGAGCAACCTGGGCTAGTGGAAGGTGTCCCTACCTATGGCAGGAGGTTGGAACGAGATGGTCTTTAAGGTTCCTTCCAGCCTGAAACATTCCATGATTTTATGACATTGCCAAGCTGGAAAGCAGAGATCTTTCTCCAAGCCCTGTGTCTGGACTGAGTCACTAAGTTCAAGCAGTTTCAAGCTGGTTTTCCCCACTGTGTGTCCAGCACAGCACGCCTTGCTTTGGAGGAGAAGCTGCTTATCCAAAGCCATATTCAAGAGAAGCACAATCCTGCTGGTCACCAGGTGACCAAAGCCATCAGTCACATAGCCCTGGTCACTTAGCAACCTGATCCAGGGAGTGACATCCCTGCCCATGGCAGGGAGGCTGGAACAGATGAGCTTTAAGGTCCCTTCCGACCCAAACCATGATGTGATTCTGTGATTCTGTCATTCTATGGTCCGAGCATGAACCCCATTAGGCTGGCTTTCCCCTGGAGTGCTTTGTGCTCTCTTTACAGGTCTAGGTGCAGGAATTGTGAGCACAGGCAGCATTCCCACATCGTTCCCTCGGGGGGAGCTCCTGAGAGGTTGCAGACAGAATTGTTAAACCTTTCCTTATCCCACATTATCCTCCCCTCAGCTGTTCAGTTGGAGGTGCCATGTGGTGTCCAACAACTGCCACATTCCTCTCGCGAGGTGGCCGCTGTGTGATGGCTGGGGGGAGCATGAGGGGACCCCTCGCTAGGCTCCTGCAAGGATCTTCCATCCCAGAAATGCTGCAAGTCCTGGGGAAAATGAGTCTTTCCGTGCTGCTTCCCTTTGGGAGCACCTGCCCTGCAAAAGGCCTCATGGGTAGTGAGTACCCTGCCGTCCCCATCTTACACACAGACGCCTTGAAGATGAAGCCGTTTAGCCCAAATCATGTGTCAGTGAGTGAAAGAGCTGGGCATAGGTCCGACATCTCCTTTTCCTGTGCTGTCTGCTTGTTCCTGGCCTTTCCCTCAAGTGCAGGGAGTTAACAGAACACGTTCCTGGACCTGTGTTAGGCAGAGCAGAGGCAGCTTGCCCACTCTTGCATTGTGTTTCAAGGAGCAGACAGGTCTTCGATGGCTCCATACTTCCATCTAGTGACAAAAAGCCACTGCTCACCCCTCCTGCTTTTTCTCTCAGTCTCCTTTCTGGTTGCAATGCAGGAATGTTTCTCAGATTCCTGATGCTGAGCCTCTCCATAAGGCCATTTCCACTCATACACCCAACACCTACAAACCCTAAATGAGTAACTACAAACAAACAAAACCAGGAGTGATATTTTGGAGCAGCACTTAATTTCAGCAGGAAAAAAATGGCTTGCACATGTATCCAAACATACACTTGTTCATCAAAATGTGCTGCTTTCCTCTTTGGTGTGTGATATCCCTAAACAGGGTCATCAGCTTGTGGTGGGAGAGGATTTATATGTTCATATAACAAGACTCCTATGTGACCCGGCCATTCCTCTTCTGGTCTGAATTCTGGGTATGTGTTTCTGGTTATTAGGAAAAGTTTTTCACCATCCTTCCTCTTTCTTTTATTTTTTCCTTTCTTTCAGGAGTTTCATCTCCTTTGGGGAATATTGTGTGCATTCTTTTACCTAATCTGTGACTTTCTGGAAAGAATAAATGCCTCATCCAAATCAAATCCTTCAGGGCTGTTAACCTTGGACGTTTTGCTGATTTTTTTCCTTGATAAAATAGTTCCTTAGGATTGGATCACAAGGTGCTGTAAAGAATTTTTGTTGCTGACAATGACCCAGAGAGTTTGAGTGACAGAGTATGTTGGAAGCAGCAGTGTCAGGGCACTGAGAGCAGCAATGAGCCATAATAGCCCTGATCAGCCTCACCTGGGACCCCCATCCATACCCTGTCCATGGATCAGGAGACCTATTTAACCTCAGCTGTGGGCCTGTTCTCTCTCCCTCCCTCCCTCCCTGAGCTGTGTTATAGGAATACTGGTCTTCAGCCTTATCCCTGATTCTGTCTTCTAGCTGGATCATGGGCCCATGTTGAAGTCAAGCCTCCAGCCCTGTCTCCTCTTGCTCCTGAAAGGTTGCCCCAGAGGGATCCTGGACCTGGTCCATCCTCTCATTTAGTTCTGTCAGTGGACCCTGTTACCAGCATCTGGCTTTCTTTGTTGTGTTTAACTTGTCATCTTTGAACTGTCCCTTCTTTGGCACTACCTTTTTGTTTGAGAATTCCCTCGAGTTCACTCTTTCTTCTGATCATGTTTCCACTGTAATCCCAGCTAATAAGTAAACTGAGTGTAGATTACTGAGCAGGATGGGGTTAACTTGCATTGGGTTCCTGTAATCATTGGCCACATGTAGCTGAGACATTGGGGCTCGGCCGAAGAATAAACCACACACAACTGGTTCCACTGCTGGGCAGAGCTCCAGAGCAACTGGGGGTTGATTGCCCGTGACTTCGTGCCACTGTGTCTCTGAATCGAGGTTGAGGAAGAACAAGCAATCCTGTTTCACCTCTCTTTGGGGATGAGGTAAGAGGATGAATATGTGCTACTGTTGTTTGGTTCGTGGTAACTCATTAAACTTCAGTTATGCTGCGGGTTTTGAGAGCTTCCTCCGAATTGCAGTGGAAACTTCCATGAAGACATCCATGGAAGTGCAGGGGCTCAGCAACCCATCTGGTGACTCCAACAAAATCCATCTGGGCAGAGGTGGGAGTAGAGATACTATTCAGTGTCTGAGGTGGGCTGAGTTGGGTCTTCCCTGCAGCCCAGTCTCTCCATGGGGTGAGAGATAACCCTGTGTAAGTCCACTGCCCTCTTTTCCACAGTGGATGGTAAAGGATCTGCAGGGAAGTAGGTACTTGAGATGCGGTAAGGGATCTAAACACCCTTTGGGCATTCCCACCAAATGCCAACAGTTTTGGGAATGCCATGGAAAAAATTAATTAAGAATATATAAGGGAACCTTGAAGTCCACTTGCTGTGAAAGTCAGTCCTAGATTGAATATTGGCATATCAAGAAACCATTCCAACAGTTTTTATGTCACATTGAAGGGGAAAAAAGAGGATGAAGTGGATTCACTGTCCTCCTATTGGAGGATCTAGTAACGCACCAATGGAAGAACAATTCCAGATTATCCTTGTTATGGTAATTACAGTTTTGGAACAAAACAGTTAATAGCAGCAAGCAGCTTAGGTTAATGATTAAGCACACTCAGTGGACGGCTCTGAGCTGTCTGTGACGGGATTTGAGCCTTTTGAGGAACTTGTCTGGTGGGTTTCAGCTCTGAACCAAGTGTGTAACACAACCTCAGCCCAAAAATTGTGGTAGAGCTGGCATCAAAGGGATGGAGCAGTTGTGCTGATACTGGAGCTACTGCACTTCATTCACTGGAGGAATGAAAGAAGAACAAATTGATTAAGGTAACTAATACCAGCAAAAGACATAATAAGAATAATAAAATAAAATTAAATATAAATGATATTTTATGCACTTGCTTTGAAATACAGCATTCACTTGTGCCAGGGCTCTGGACTCTGACCCCTGACCATTGCAGGATGTTAAAATATGCAAGAAATATAGTGAGAGTAGTTACAGTAGGTCTTGTGGTATAATAATAGAAGTTTGGAAGTTGCTTTATGGTGGCAGTTTTTTTCTCATAGCTCTAATGTAAGCTTCTGCCCGAATCTCACCTATGAGAGTGTCACTCTCCCGTTGCATCTTTGCTAGGGTGCCATCCCACCCTTCTTCCACTGCTCATCCCCGTGCAGCCCTGCTCTTACCCAGCAGCTCTGAGGAGACTTTTTGTTTGAGATTTCATGACAATGATGTATATTATATGGATTATATTAAAACTATGTTTATGGTAATAGTAATAGAGGAGAAGTATGCCCCATCCCTGGGAGTGTTCAAGGCCAGGTTGGATGGGCTTGGAGCAACCTGGTCTGGTGGAAGATGTCCCTGCCCATGGCAGGGACGTTGGAATGAAATGATCTTTAATGTCTCTTCCAACCCAAATAGTTTTGTGATATAAAAATGTGGCTAAATCAATTCACCCGGTGGTTTTTTTTCATACTAGTACAAAACCCAGGATGAGGGCAGCAGAAGTTAATGGTCTGTCTTTAAGTGGTAGAACAGTCCCTGACATGGACTTTATAAAGGGAATGTGGGATGTGTCTGGCTATGACAGCAAGTAAGACCTGGTTTACAAGTACTCGAATGTTTATTTTATTTAATTATTAGAACAGTTCACAGCAGTTGCTCCCACAGGTTTGCACTGTGAAAAAAGAATTCATGTGAGGTTTGTTTTAACATTACAGGGAAGGTCCTAAGACCCCAAACCATGATTCTGGAGCCAGACCCTCATGAATTCTCCATTCAGTGTTCAAGATGAACCTTTGGAGAACATCCTTTCTGAGCGCTGGGCTGATATTCTTGGCAGGTGGGTGATGGAGAGGTGATGTTTCCAACCACCCTGGTCATAAAACAGCAGGAAAATCCAGTGCCAGTAGATTAGATACAGATTAACTGCATCCTGACATGGATAAGCATCTCTAAAAGGTGTTGAATATTATGGGATATATGCAACATACCAGACATTATCCACCTTATCAGTTTTTTTTCATGGCATTATTTCCATAGACAGTGTAGATTTTTAAATTAATTTTTAATTTTCTGTGTTCTACCTGAGTTCATATCGTATCTATTGGTTTTGATTCACTTGATGATACATATGCCACTGTTTGCATGTTGATATTAAGGCTGTTCATGATACAAGGGTGTTCAATATTGGGCTTCAGTGACTAATAGTGATGTTTGAGATTGCATCCAGACAGAGCTAAGAGGTTGGAAACCCCCTAAAATTTAATCTGCAAACTAGATATCCCTGTAAAATGACTTCTGGAAAATTCTGGTCAGTGGCTACAGAAAAAAAAAAAGCCAACCACTGGTTCATCTCTTAGCTTCAGAGAATGAGGGTACCCAAAATAAGTCCTAAATTATCTCAGGAATTTGATGCCTTTATGAAAGGCATGGGCATAGCAAGCTATAGGAGACTTAACACTGTGAAGCAGGAGTTCCTTTCCAGGTCTGTATGTCTTTCCTGAGGCCTTCAGAAAGAAAGAGTTGGGCAGGCTGTTGTGGAGCCAGAAGTGGTTGTATTTTGTGGGCAGCCTAGTGCACAGAAGTCAGGAAACATATTTCTTTGAGAGCTGGATTAGTAAACATGAGGTTTATCATCTTTATTTTAATTCTTGAGGAGGACAGGAGGCTCAAGCTGCAGCTTGGTGCACCAAGTCCTGAAGGCACTAAAACCCCACTGAGGGGAAGCAGGACTATTAAATGGGGGACATGGCTGGAGGGATAAAGGATGGGCAATATGACTAATTTGGATGCCTGAGAAGAAGAAATGAGAAGAAGGGTGGAATTACAGGAGGGCAGCTCTCAGACCAGTGTGTCTAATGCTGAACGATGTATTTTGGATGTTTACATGACCCTTCAGCCTGATGGGTTGTTTTTGCAGTGGCAGCTACGGGATCACTCATCGAGCCCCATGAGGGCAGTGTTGCTGGAGGAACCTGGATTACCATTCCTCTGGATGGTGAGTTTTAAATTCCTAGGAAGTATATGTCAAAGTAGAATTATAAAATTTGGTTTGGAGGGGTCCTTAAATTTCATCTCATTCCAAACCCCTGCCGTGGGCAGAGACACTTTCCACTAGACCAGGTTGCTCCAACCTGACCTTGAGCACTTCCAGGGGTGTAAAAGTAACAGAGAATCAGCTCCATTGTGAGATTAGTGGCTGGAGTGACAAACCCTAAGCAACAGAGCCGTGGGCTGTGACACTCATAACATGAAATCAGCTTATCACTTCATAAGCTATGACTGAAGGTATTTTCCTAAGCAAGAGAAGTCAAATTTTTTACCTTGTTTTTGCAGATGTGGAGCTAGAAATTTCTTCTCAGCCATCCTTTTTTTTTGAAGGAGAGCTGAAAATCTCCTCCCTTCGTAGGTCCTGTAGTGCTGGAGCTTTAAAAACACTAATGATAAACATGAGTCCTGAATATAAATCTCAGAAATTGAGAAGTCATACTCATTTGGGCCCAAAATCAGTTGTAGAAAGCTAGGATTTGTTTTTCCACAGTGATAAATATTGATTCACTTGGAGAAAAGCTGGTCTTTTAACAGGCTGCATATTTGGTTTAGCTGCTCAAATTCTGACTCTCAATCATTTATAACAACAATGAATGGTATTAGACTTTTTGTGCATTCCCAGAGAGATGATGAAATGAAGGGAAGAAAGGAAGCTCAGGTCTTTACAACTCCCTGAAAGGAGATTGAAGCACGGGGGTAGATCTTTTTCTCCCAGGTGACAAGGACAGGACAAGAGGAAAGGGCCTCAAGTTGTGCCAGAGGAGATTTATAATGGATATTAGGAAATTTTCTTCATGGAAAGGATTGTTAAGCCTGGGCACTGGCTACCCAGGGCAGGGGTAGAGTCATCAGGGGGTTTTAAAAGATGTGTGGATGTAGCACTTGAGGACATGTTTTAGTGGTAGACTTGGCAGTGCTGGGGGAACAGTTGAACTCAGTGATCTTAAAGGTCTTTTCCAACTAAATGAGTCAAGGGAGATGTTTCCCCAACAGCACTGTGTGAAGGCAGAGCTGGGAAATCAGTTCAGGCAGAGTTTGGTTTTTTTGTTGGGGTGAAACAGACAGGCCTTGGGAGAAGGGGAAAAACCTTCCTGGAATCACGAGGAAATGTATAGTTTGCTGCAAACCATGAAACCACTGTTGTCGTTTAAAGTGAGTCTGGGTTGGGAACCATCTGTGAAGATGGTGCAAAGGAAGAGTTGTGTGTGAGCCTTCTGCATTTCTTGTTGTGTTTGACTATGCTACAAAAGTTAAACATGGTGGTTCATGCTCAGATAAAACTTTCTGAAGATCAGGGACTGTTTGGGCATTGGTCAGTTTGTGGTAAGCGATTGTTTTCATTTACATTAATTGCCATTTTGGGGTTTATTTTCTTCTCTCTTTGTTACTTTTTTAAATTTTCCTTACAATTTATTATTTTTTCTTTTTAATTATTAAACTGTTTTTACCTCAACCCATAACTTTTCTCTTTTCTACCCTTCCAGTTTTCTCCCTTGTCCCATTAGGGGGAAGGTGAGGGAGTGGCTGTGTGGGGCTGAGTTCTTGGCTGGGGTTAAACCACAACAACATAAAATCACACAAGCATGATTTTAAAAAGCCTGATTGAGGGCTCTAAACATTATTCATAGAGAAGCTGGGTTGCATATTGAAAAATATTTATCATGTGTCTTAATATGAGTGATCCTATCCTCACAGAGCTCTTCTGATTGATTTTATTACTTAGGCTCAGCATCCCACAAGATAGAATCTGTCTCTCCAGCCAGTGTGTCCCAGCTGGAGGTGTCCCTGGTGAATCCAGACCTGCCCAGGCTGCTCTGTGATGTCTCTCCTCTGTATTTTGACTTACCCACTATAAGATGCAGAACAAGGTATGATCCATGACTGTACTGTGAGTGAGACCTTGATGTTTGTCTGGTAGGATACTCATTTTCTTTCAGTGTCTGTACAGGCAGTTTAGGAGTTGAAAGAATTCCTTTTTGTCCTACAGTGCCCACACCTGAGCATCTCCTAAACTATGCTGCATTTATTCTTGTTTCAACTTAAGGAAGCACGAGGCTATTTAGCATGAGGGTCTTGTTGAGGCTTCTGGGACAGTCTAGACTCAGACCTTCAAAGGTTTGTAGACATCTAATTCTCAGATGCAAAACAATTAAGAAAATCCTAGTGGAGATTTTACCAGTGTTTGGTATCCTTAGCCTATTTGAGATCATAGGGAGAGGTTATGAGTAGAGCAGGAAATAAATATGGTTTCAAGCATCAGCTGGGCAGTCTAAGGTGCCTGTTTTTTGTCCTCTCATAACTTTAAAAAAGGGTTGTTTGACTGGAAGACTGGGGTGTCTGGAGGCTGTAGGAGGGACCCTAATGGGGCTCATTCATCTCTTGCTGCTGTAATTTGGCTGGGAGTTAATTCTGAGAATTAACTGTGCTGAGAAACTGTGTGCATTAAGGATGCAGCATTAATTTACCGACCAGGATCAAGATGCCCTGCAGATCTAGGCAGCCCTGGGTCATTTCATTACTAATGAATACCAATTATCGTTCGTGCATGTCTGATGAACGTTTGTGTTTTGCATTAACATATAATTTGGGTAGAGTTCTGATGTGGTCCTGTCACCTTCTGCACTTAACTGTGATTTCTTGCTGTGCCTCCACATTTCTTTTAAATTGTTGTTTTAGAGTTTGGGTTCATATGTGTGAAGTTTGGGTTGATAGTATAAATTTGCTTTGCTCTATTGAAGCCCCATTGGGTCTGGTAGGAATAGAGACCCTGTGAAGGACCTCGCATTTCCAAAAAAATTAACATAAAGAATATAAAAATAATACAATATAACACATTCTCTTCCACCTAGGTCTTCACCCCAGGAGGGTTTGTACTATGTGGAGGTGATCTTTAAGGGATGTGTGATTAACAACCTGACTGGGCTGGAGAAAGAGAATTATTCTTTCAAGGTAATCAGATAACAAATACAGAAGTGATTATAAGGATTCAAGGTATTGATGGGAGTCAAACTGCAGACTTGTGTCACAGGGAATATATTCAAATAATTAAATCATAGAATGGTTAGTGTTGGAAGGGACATTAAAGACCATCTTTAAGGATCATTCCTACCATGGGCAGGGACACCTTCCACTACCCCAGGTTGCTTCAAGTCTCCTCCAACCTGGCCTTGAACACTTCCAGGGATGGGGCAGCCACAGCTTCTCTGGGTAACCTGTTCCAGGGTCTCACCACCCTCACAGTAAAAAATTTCCTGTTTATATCTAGTCTAAATTTATCTTTTTTTTCAGTTTGAAGCCATTCCTTCTTGTCCTGTTACTCCAGGACTTTGTCCAAAGTCCCTCTCCAGTTCTCTTGGAGCTCCTTTAGGTACTGGAAGGGGCTCTAAAGTCTCCCTGGATCTTTCTCTTCTCCAGACTGAATGCCCCCAGCTCTCCCAGCCTGTCTCCAGAACAGAGAGGCTCCAGCCCTTGGAGCATTTTCATGGCCTCCTCTGGATTCGCTCCAGCAGCTCCATGTCCTCCTTATATTGGAGTCCCAGAGTATGATGTGGTGCTCCAGGTGGGGTCTCATGAGAGTAGAGTAGAGAGGGAGTCACTTCCCTTAACGTGCTGGTCGTGATTCTCTTCTCTCTCATATGCTGTAGATCTGGTTGCATGTCAGGACAAGAAGCTGGGATGCTCCTTCTGCCCTTTAAAACTTGATACATCAAGGTTCTCATCAGTGGCACTGGGTAGACCAGGTCGCCTGAGAGGCCTTTCTGAATGAAAAATCTGGGTCTAGGTTAATTTATCTCTGCCCTTAAACCACATATTTAGAAGATCCTGTTGTGTCAGAAGACCCAGGGCTGGTATCTTTTGATGTTGCCCTGCAAGCTGCAGGGTGGCCACTGACAGGTGACCGTGGGGACAGCTGGTTGCAGGAATGGAAATCTATTCACATCTAGGGCAGCTCTCCACCTAAGATGAGCATGATTTGGAGAGCTCAGACCTCAGTTGTGATTTCATACCTGTTACTCCTCCTCCAACCAGGATTTCCCCTTTGGTTCTCAGTGTCAAAACACACTGTCTAAGGAGGTTTTGGAGTATGGTGGTATTAGACTAGTTTATGACAATGGCGTCAAAATCTGGGGTCCCCAGCACAGGAAGGACATCGACCTGTTGGAGCGAGTCCAGAGGAGGCTGCCAAGTTAAGCAGAGGGATGGAACACCTCTGCAATGAGGAAAGGTTGAGAGAATTTGAATTGTTCAACCTTGAAAAGAAAAGGCTTTGGAGTGACCTAATTGTGGTCTCCCAGTACCTGGAGGGAACCTACAAGAAAGATGGAGAGAGACTATCTACAAGGGCGGGTTAGAGACAGAACAAGGGGGAATGGGTTCAAACTGAAAGAGCATAGGTTTAGATTAGATATTAGGAAGAACTTCTTGGCTATGAGGGTGGTGTGGCCCTGGCACAGGTTGCCCAGAGAAGCTGTGGCTGCCCCATCCCTGGAATTGTCTAAGGGCAGGTTAGATTGGGGCTCTGAGCAACCTGGGGTAGTGGAAGGTGTCCCTGCCCATGGCTGGGGGTTGGAATGAGATAATCTTTAAGGTCCCTTCCAACCCAAACCATTCCATGGTCTCACACAGGACAGAATCCTTAACCATGATTGTGTGTTTTTGGATGAGGCCTGTTGTGTTTGAAAGTCACATCCCACCTCTGAGCTGACTGTGAGTATCGAGCAGGAGAGCCCAGCATTCTCAGAAAATTGCACATTAAAGCTGAAGAGTCATCGGGTGTTTCAGCTGGCTTAGAGAGTTGATGAAAAATCACCAGGGGATGCTGTTAATGAGGCACATTCCAAGCTAAATAAAACACAGTGTGTCTCTTTGTTTTGGGACTGGGACCTGGGAGCTATGAGAATTAAAAATTAATTTTGCCTCCACATTAGGCTGAAAAAGGCCGCTGCAGGCAGCAACAAGTCTGAGCAGCTCAGAAGACTTGTGTCAGCCAGTGGCCCCAGCTTCATGCTGGTTTTGGCTTCTTTTTCCACATCAGCTCTAGCCTGGGGTATGGTGTGATGTTGCCTTTGCTTCCCAGAAGTGGCCATTGCTGGAGGGAGTTGGTGGCTACTCATTCATTTTTAACATGACCATGAGGAGGAGAGAAGGCAGAGAGTGAGCTCTGAAAGGGAATGGTTTAAGGAAAGCTTGGAAAAAAACCACAATAATGCAATGGTGTCTTCGATTTGATTTAGCAAATGAGGTTTGTCGTGCTATTTATTGGGCTGTCAGCAGCATCTCTAAGTGCCAGGGATCATAGATGAACATATCCAAAAAAAAAGGGCAATGGAAGGACCTGGAGCACAAGTCTAATGATGAGTAACTGAGGGAGCTGAGGGGGCTTAGCCTGGAGAAAAGGAGGCTAAGGGGGAATCTTCTTACTCTCTCCAACTCCCTGAAAGGAGGTTGGAGCCAGGTGGGGTTTGGGCTCCTCTCCCAATTTACAAGACACAGGACAAGGAAATTGCCTCAAGTTGCACCAGGGGAGGATTAAATTGAATATTAACTAAAATTTCTTACCTAAAATGATTGTCAGGGAAGTTGGGGAGTCACCATTCCTGGAGGGATTTAGAAGATGTGTAGATGTGGTACTTGGGGACATGGTTTAGTGGATTTGGCACTGTTAGATTAATGGTTGGACTCAATCTTCAGGGCTTTTTTCCCTAAGAGTCCAAGGTAGTTCTTTCCCAAAGACATATCTGTTGTACTATTATACTACATTAAGATGGGCCAATACAAGCTCTTTCATTGCTCCACTGCTTTAGGGTACCAAAAAGACTTGCTAAAGGATGGCTGAAGTATTCAACTTCTGTGATAAAGAAATACTTTTTAAGTACATACTCTTGTGAAGAAAAATGGTGCCATAATGCAGGATAAAATACAGGTTCTAACTTTAGATAAAGTATGACTTGGAAACTTTATAGTGTATTAAAGTGTGTCTTCTGGCATTCACTCAAGCCAGGGTGGGCAATTTGGGCACAAAAGAGGATGTAAAAATAGCAGTAACCCATACTCTGAGTGGAGGTGGGGTAAGAAGGGACTATTTCTCCTTACTCTCTTCCTGGAGCAGGACTCTGCTTCAAAGATCAGATCTGAAGTGGAGGTCTCTGAAATGCAGTTGCCAGCTGTGTTGTGAGTGATGCACCATCAGATCATGTTGCAATGCGCTGAAAATAACTTCCATTTAACTACAAATTTCTCTTTGCAGTTCTCTGCTGAGCAGACACCCGTGGTTTACCAAATCAATCCACCATCTGGCATCCCAGGTATGGGACCTTTCTTTATGCTGGAGCCCACTTAAACCATTATTTGATGTTCCATACTGTCTTCCTCCTTAGGAGAGGTCTGTCCTGCTGGGAATAAAATGGGCTCCACCAGATTTTAATGTCTAAGCTCATTCTGGACAGGAAAATGGGTTTGTCCGAGGGGGGAGAGTCTGCAGCACTGGGTACAAAAGTGGGGAACAAACAGTGACCAAGTTATTTGGTACTTGGCTCCTGAGTAGAATGATGTTGTTCTGTAGATTGATAAGTCTAATCCATCCCAACTCTTGAGTCATCATACCTTGTTTATTTAGGAGTAGTTTTAAGAAGAATTAGCTGTTAGGTGTTTGTATTGCAATACCATACAGACCTTTTGGTTAATGGGGCTTTAGATCAGACTTTAAAGTTTTGTGAGAAGACATTCAATGTTTTTGGTCTGAACAATTAACTGGCATATGGAAGGGTTTTTTCCCTATTTCTATTAATTTTTGTACTTTCAGATTTCTTTAGAGAAAATGGAAAGTTTGATGTACAAAGTAAAGATTAATCAAAACATTTTGGTCTCTTAAGAATGCAGAGAGACACTTTTATGATGAGATCACAGAGATGCTCCTAAATCTAAAGCAATCCTTTATTTGCAATTATTTTCAGATGTAGTTCAGCTCTAGATTCTCATGCCTTGCTTTAGAGTGTCTTTATGGAGATTTCTGTCTGTTAGCTGGATGTTTGACCTCCCAATGTGGTCAGTGAAGAGCATGAGAACAACACTGTCTAGTGCTATTTCAGATGTCTTGGAGCATGAAAGACCTGCATGGAGCAGGTGGAGGCAGGACTAGGAACTCTTATTCCCTTCTGGAACCACAGTGGAAGGATAGGATCAGATAGAATTGGATTGGAAAGGGCCTTAATGCAGGTCTCTTTCCAATCCCCAGTTATGGGCATGGACACCTCCCACTATCCCAAGTTGCTCCAAGCCCCGTCCAACCCGGCCTTGGACATTCCCAGGGATGGGGCAGCCACAGCTTCTCTGAGCAACCTGTGCCAGGACCTCACCACCCTCACAGGGAAGAATTTCTTCCTAATATCTATTCCTAAAGGTGTTTGACAGGGTGTCACAACTGATGTAAGACACTCCTGTGCAGGTGACTGAATGAAGCTCTCCCACAGTGTGGTCAGTGGAGTGTCGAGAGTGATTCAATACTGGCCACAGATATGCTGAGTTCCTCCTTTAGACCTTCACCCTGTCTAATGTCCAAGTGATGTCAATTTGATTGTCTCCTGAGGTCCTACAGTGGAATCGGGTTAGAATGTGGTGTTTAGTTATCAAAGGAGTTGAGGAAAACATCTTTTCAGTGCAAATACAGGAGACCTGCTAAAAAATCGGGAATGGACTTTTTTTGGTGGGAAACAAAAACTTGTGTTTTGGGAAAAACGAATAAGTCTGAAGTCTCTCGAGCCATGGTAGAAGGTGAGAGTAGTCATCAGTGCAGGCACCTCTGTAAAATTCACAAAGACCAAGGATTCCTCTTGCTCAGCTCATAGAATCTGCAAATAAGTTCTCTGCTTTTAAAAGGCTCTCTTCAATTTCCATTTCCTTTTTGAACAGGAAATTTAATACAGATTTATGGGAAGACAATCGCTGGAAGATATGAGACCTTCGACTTCAACACAGATTATATTGATGGGTAATTATCTACAGGCAGTGTCTGCCCCAGTCCCTGTAAATTGGCATTTCTTCCATCAGCCTCCTCGACAGCAATAAATTGCAACCAGTTGGCCCAGAATTGCCATTTACTTCCTTTGTGGTTTATTGCAGCTCATGAGTTGGGCTCCAGCAAACTTTGTTAATCTAATTGCAACTGGTCCATTAAGCTGGTTGGTTTGTTTACTGGCAGCACAGTCAATCACAGCTCAGTGTGAATTGTACTGTAATTGCAGCTGGTTGCTGTAGATTTTATTTTGGCTAGCAAATTAAAATTTAACTAATTAAAATAATGTCAGAATCGAAAAGTTAAATAAATTTTCCCTTCCCATTTGCATTTCTTAGAAAAAACTATTAGTTTGAAGCAGATGCTCTAGTGAGACAGAAGACAAAGGAGAAGTATTTTGAGACAAAAGGCTTTGTTTTCCACTGCTTTAAACCCTCTCTGGGTATTTCCTTGTTTTCAAAGGTTTGATTTCTGAATTTTTTTTGTTCTGTGATAACATGCAACAGAGAAAAGCAGATAGATTTAAGAAACTCACTTCAGGACAGCAGCCCTTTAAGAACAGCAAATCCAAAGTGAGCATCAACACTGTCCTGGTGCATATCATATCTTTTTCCATATGTATGGATAGGTTATCAAGTACTAATTTATTATTTCCTTGCACTTGTGTCAGTGGCAGTGAAGAATTAAGCCCAGGTGAGTATTTTATAGAAAAACTATTAACCCATAGTCACTGTGCTGGCATTTTCAGGACCATTTCAGAATCCAGGAAAGGTGTGTATTCCCACTAGTTAGAAATTTTAATTGCAGCAGCAGATATTTAACCAATGGATGCTTTTTAACGACTTCTCAAGCCAGATGGAAATGTCCCTTGCTAATTAATTAAATTCTCTGCCAGCATGAATGAAACTCCAGTGCAGATTCCTGCCATTCCAGCTGCACCCACTTCTCAGCCCTGCACTGCTGCACATCAGCATCCTTTGTTTGATAGTAATTATTGTTTTACCTGCCTCTGGTGAAACCTTTGCTCGGTGGGAAGAAAGGCTGCTCTGTGTGACTGCAGGCTGGACGTGCCTCATGCTCCACTGCTGGATTACTCATTTACAGCTTAACCTCACCAAAAGGAAATGGCCTCAAAATCTCAGCATTCCAGACAGGTTCCCTTTGGAGCTTCACATGAATAATTTGCCCATTTTTGGTGTGTTAGGAAATACGTACCAGGTGGGGACTTGGACTTGACCAGAGCAGTCTGTCCTTCAGTCATGCTGATTTGGGATTTGGAGCAAAAAAGGAGAATGGTTTTTATACTTTCAAGGGTGTTCTGCCCCCTTTTCCATGCTTTGTGTGGGATTCAATGGTCCAGTGATGATGAACATACGTTTGGCAGCACTGAATTTTTTTATAGTCTTCCTTAAAAGGAAAGGTTCTCACTATCAGCCACCTGCATTAATAAAAGAAAAGTCTTCTATTTAAACCTCATAAAACTGCACTCTGAAGTATTGGTCACAGAAAACTACACTCTGAAGGATGGGTCATCACAGAGTGTTTGTATAACAGGTTTTAATTACATATTTCCCATGATTGCCTCTTCATTCTCAAAGAATTGACAACGTTTGCTTCTTCTGCTAGTTACTCTGAATTTATTCCTCCTGCCTGATTCCTTCTCTTCAGCTGAAGTTGTTCCATGTTGGTTCTTTAAGGTGGGGATATTTAAATTTGCTATTAGGAGCTTGGGTGATTCCTGGCAGAGATTGTAGTGTTTTTCCTCAAAGAAATAAAGAAATAGCTGAGCTGCATCTTGAATTACCTGCTGTAAGGGAGGCTGCCTGCTGCTTCTGGAAGGTAAGGTCAAGTACAGCCCTCTTGGAGCTCAGGCTTGCCTACAGGGAGGAGTTATCAGGTCATTCAGAGCTGTGTCCAAGATGTTCCTGCCACTCATGATCTTTACAGAGGTGCAGTATTTGGGAAATACACTTTGCAGGTGAAGAGATAAAAGATTAATAAATGCTATATAAAAGTGAGGGGAAATTCCTGTCCTATTTGAAAATCTTGGCTGCTGATTTTAACGGGATAAGGTTTTTATCTGTGGAGTTCCATGTTGCTCTATGTCTCATTTTTTTCCTGTTTATTTTTTGCCCAGGCCAGCTATCCTTACAGCAGAAGGTGATGGATGGACCAGTCTCTGCTCTTTTGCTGACAGACAAGCTGGAAGCATGTCAGTTCTTCACTTATTTTTTGTTTATCTTGGTGCAAGGGCGCAACACAGCTCGTGCACAAAAAAATAAATTAATTCATGGCTTTTGGAGAAACTCTTCTGCTTTGGCTTGAGGTGGAGAGAGACCCTGGGGAAGCTGACCATAGGATCTGTGGTGGGGTGAGTTAGGGCTGCTGGTTCTCTGTGGCTCCAGCCACAGCCTGACAGGGCCAGGGGCTGTTCTCTGGCCTGGAGATGACACTCCTTGCCCTGGTCACATCTGTTCTGTTCAACTCTCTAAGCTCCAAAACAAAGTAGCCATTTCCAAGCTACCTATTGACCCTGGTCAATGCACTGTCTTCAGTCCTATATAGGCACTAATTTTAAAGGTAGATTAGCTAGTCTGAGCCTAAATTTGGCGAGTAGCTCTTAGGATTTAACAGCATGGGCAGACAGGCTCTGGTGCCTGGGTCCCAGCACTGTTCATTAATTGGTATTAATAGAATCACAGAATGGTTTAGGTTGGAAGGAGCCTGAAAGTTAATTTAGTTTCAAGCCCCTGCCATGGGCAGGGACACCTTCCACTATCCCAGGTTGCTCCAAGCCCCATCCAACCTGGTCTTGGATGCTTCCAGGGAGAGTTCATATACTCTTGTCTTCTGTAAGTTGCACGAGACCCTTTAGGTTGCTGAATCTTGCACTCTGTTAATTGTGGACAAAGTCATGGGCTCTGCAGCAGCGTTTCTTTTATGAGTGGTGCACTTCTTATAGTGCTTGTGAGCCCTGGAAAAGGAGGAGGGTACTTTAACAGGGAACCGGGGGAAAAACTTGCTCTCATGGAAGTCTGTGCTAAGGCTCCTGGGGTCCTCACTGGACTCCCTTATCACAGTGTAAAATTCTTCCTGGCTCCCAAGAGGAGAACTTAAACAAAAATGTGAATTGATGATGGTACATCCAACATTCCACGACTCCAGAAGGCTGATGTAATGCCATTGTATCTGGTTTAATTTCTACCTGCTCCTTCTTACACATTAGGGACGTGCAGAGGAGCAAATAGAGGGGCAGTGCTTTAGTCCTCCTGTTCATTCTGCCCCTTGCCCACACTTGTCCCTGCCCAGCTTTTTATTTCAAATGGGGGTTCTGAAGGTCACCAACAGGCTCAGCTTCTGGGAATAGGTTTAAGGGGGCCAAGCTGGAGCACTGTGCTGCTGGGAGACATCCTCCTAATCTGTTGAACTCTCAATCATCAGTGGGAAGATGGGTTGTTCCTCTTCCATCTCGCCAGTTTCTCTCCTTTGTTTCTAAATGGAGCCAAGCAGGACTATCTTAGAAGATGTGGGCTTATACACCTATTGCTTAGATGATTCTCCCTGTATTTTGCTCTTTTGGCTCCCAAGACTCAGCAAAGTCCTTTGTCTCTCCACAGTTATCCCATTTGGGCAGAGGATGGACTGGGGACCCTGCAGTGCCGGGTGGAAGGAAACCACATAGGTTGGTGAAAAAGGGGTAAAAATCGTGGGTTTCTGCCATTCCTGCAGCTCCAGAGGATAGTTTCTGTTCTGTCTCCAAAGAATATGGCTCAGGCCTGAGTCCACAAAAGCAACTTCAAATCAGGGCTTACCAGCCTTCAACACAGCCACTTTGTGTCCTCTGCACAGCCTGGGAGAACATGAAGTGAAACCATGGTGTGATGTGGACATTGCTGACAGCAACAGTGTGATCTGGGGTCCTTGCTCAGTTTACTCCTTTAATCCTTCTTATCTGTGATGGACCTTCCCTTTACTGCTTTGTTGGAGGAATAAATTTGGTGCTTCCCTGTATTTTCTCTCTGTTAGGAGGTTGCATCCCATTCATTTCTCCTCACTTCCAAACGCTCTGAAGAAGCCTCTAATTTCTTGTGGAGGCTTTGAGCACAAGCTTCTTGTTTGGAAAAGATATTCTGAGTTAAATATATGAAATACACTTTCCTTACTGTTGTAAGGAAGAGGAAAATCAGGCCCAGGATACCTGGGCAAGGTTTGGTAGGATGCACTTCATGTTTTGCCATAAAGCATGCTATACTTTTCTCTCCTCCAGGGTCCCACAACATCAGCTTCTCAGTGTTTAACAAAGGAAAGTGAGTAAAAAAACATTTTCTCCCTTTTTCTCTGGTTTTGCATGGGGATACAGCTGCCTTGCCGTCCAGAATAAGCAAATGATATTTTTACTGAATCATGTGTTTCATTGCTTAGAAATGAGGTTTTGTTTTCTTGAGAAAATGATTGTCAGATTGGGAATGAAAAGGGACAATGTTTCTCCCCAGAGCATTTACATTTTGGTGCTTTAATATTTTACCTTCAGCTTTCAAACCATAAGACATCTTATCTTGGACAAGGGGGAATGGAGGAGGGGGGGTTCAAATTGGATATTGGGAAGAAATTCTTGGTTTTGAGGCTGGTGGCACATGTTGCCCAGAGAAGCTGTGGCTGCCCCATCCCTGGGGGTGTCTAAGGGCAGGTTGGAGCAACCTGGCGTAGTGGAAGATGTCCTTGCCATGGCAAGGGGTTGGAACAAGACGAGATCTTTAAGGTCTCTTCCAACCCAAACCATTCTTTGATCTATTAAACCAAACTTTCACTTCACTTTTAACTATTCATCCAAATGGGAGAGAATTTAGCCATAAAAGGAGGTGAAAATGTTTTCTGAAAGTGTCAAAACATTCTTTACAATGTGTTAGTACTTTACTAAAGTGTTTCAACTGTGTAATGGGGTCTCGTGAGTCGATGCCTCAATGTACTGGTGAAAGGTGTTGTTGGACCTTGTAGAAATGTCCCACTGTTCCTCTGGAGAGTGAGTGGCCAGCTCTGCTAAATGAAGATCTGCTTTAACTTAAATGACCAAGGATCATTCAGGCATTTTCTCTCTCTTGCAGGTCAGCAGTACACAAAGGTTCTTGGCTCATCAGTGCCAAACAGGAGCTTTTCCTGTATCAAACACATTCAGGTATTACAATGATCCCCCTCACTGCTGCAGTGTCTTCTGGAAGTCCTGGCATGGTCTGGGAAAGGACTTCTCCCTGTTGCTTTTCCCAGGGATGCAATCCTGTTGTGTCCTCATCTTGCAGTGCCACTCCCCTGGTAGGGGTTTGACTACACAAAAAGCTGCAGATCAAAAATTTCAAGAGAAATTTTCAAAGAGAAAAATAGTTTTCCAGTGTGGAGGGACATGATTGTAACAGATAACATCCTGAAAGAATCTCATGGTCATGAAGTGGACACTCAAATGTCAGATGTTTGGAAAGTGTGGTAACATTTAAACCTATGGGCTAAAATGAGAAGTGAGTCAGAAGAGGTCAGAAGGATTAAAACAGTTTTAATTCCACCTTTTTTTTTTTTCTTCAGAGCTCCTCAATAGCACAGGATAGACCAGTTTGCAATCTGAGCATGACAGATGCAGCCACTGCTAAGTAACAGCCCAAGCACTGCAGTGTTTCTCCTGTCATGCAGCCAAGTTCTCCGTGTTGTTCATTCCTGGTGTAATCCCAGAGGCTGTCAAACGCCCGGGAAGGATCAGTGAGATGTTGGTTTCATTCACAGGAGCTGCTCTGGCTGGAAACAGTGCAAGTGCACTGCAGGCTTTCACAGAAACAGGGCTGGGGTTAACTTTCCAATACTTGTTTTCAGATTCCCTTTTTCCTTCCCCTGCAGAGATAGCCTCCGTGTTCCCAGCTGGAGGGAGCCTTGCAGGGGGCACTGATCTCACTGTCACGGGGGATTTCTTTGAGGAACCGGTGCAGGTCACTGCTGCAGGTGAGAGAAATGTGAAATACTTGTTTTTCAATACAGTGATCATGGCCCTGAGCACAAAACCCAAGGAATGTTTAGTGATAACAGTGTGGAAGATGTAAGAATCACCTTCAGGAAGCTCCAGTTATTCTGACTGTGGGTGTGAACTGTTTTGCTTGCTGGTAGTACCAGCCCAGGCTTCTAGGGAATTGTTAATCCCATTCAGAAAAAAAGTTGAGACAGGGTATTCTGTCCCTTCCTTCAGTCTTGTGAGACCCCACCCACTATAGCACATCCAGTTCAGGAGTCCTTAACACAGGAAAGACATGGACCTCTTGGAGCAGGTTTGGAGGAGGCCACAAAGATGCTCTGAGGGCTGGAGCCCCTCTGCTCTGGAGACAGGCTGGGAGAGCTGGGGGTGTTCACCTGGAGAAGAGAAGGGCTCCAGGGAGACCTTAGAGCCCCTTCCA
Source organism: Neopelma chrysocephalum (assembly GCF_003984885.1). Taxonomy (NCBI): domain Eukaryota; kingdom Metazoa; phylum Chordata; class Aves; order Passeriformes; family Pipridae; genus Neopelma; species Neopelma chrysocephalum. The sequence continues at coordinate 128,304 of NW_020926159.1, forward strand.
GAGCCTAAAGGGGCTCCAGGAGAGCTGGAGAGGGACTTTGGACAAGGGCCTGGAGAGACAGGACAAAGGGGAATGGCTTCCCACTGCCAGGGGGCAGGGTTAGATGGGATATTAGGAAGAAATTTTTTACAATGAGGATGGTGAGGCCCTGTCACAGGTTGCCCAGAGAAGCTTTGGCTGCCCCATCCCTGAAAGTGTTTGAAGCCAGGTTGGATGGGACCCTGAGGAACCTCATCTCATTGAAGATGTCCCTGCCCATAGCAGGAGTTGGACTATGTGATCTTTAAAGGTCCTTTCCCACCCAAACAATTCTATGATTCTAAGATGGGGTCATGCTGCAGCTCAGCTGTGTTTCTGATTCTCACACAGTTCATTTGTCTCCTTTTCCTGCTCACAGGTGTCCCCTGTAAAGTCAAGCACGTCTCTCCCCAGCAAATCAGATGCACCACTGAGCCTGTAGGCAAGAACAGGAGAATTGGTGCCCCCCAGCCAGGTATGGTGTTCAAATAACTGAAGGTCCAAACAAGCAAACACACATGGAAATGCAGGGCAAAAATCATTTGGTGATGAATGCAATCAAGAAACAGAGCTTTCCAAAACACTGTCTGCTTCAACATCAGGCCAGTTTCTTCATGGTTTGATAGGGAAAGGGGCTACAAAATTAGCCAAGGGCTGGAGCATCTCTTCTATGAGGAAAGACTGATGAGAGAGCTGGGGGTGTTCAGCCTGGAGAAGAGAAGGCTCTGGGGAGACCTGAGAGCCCCTTCCAGTGCCTAAAGGGGGATTATAAGAAAGATGTGGATAAACTACAGTAGGGACTGTAGTGATAGGACAGGGAGTGATGGTTTTAAACTAAAAGGGGGCCAACTTAAATTAGTTCTAAGAAAGATATCTTTTACAGTGAGGGTGGTGAGGCCCTGGGACAGGTTGCCCAGAGAAGTGGTGGCCTCGTTCCTGGAAAACGTTCAAGGCCAGTTTGGATGGAGCACTGAGCAACCTGATCTAGTTGGAGATGTCCCTGCTCATTGCAGAGGGGTTGGGCTAAATAACCTTTACTGGTCCCTTCCAACTCAACCCGTTCTATGATTCTGCAGCCAGGAAAAGCAGGGTGGAGAGCTCAGCCCCCCATGTGCAGACAGGTGATGGTGGGAGGAAGGTCAGACTGGTGAGCAGGGCTGTGGAAAATGAGGGGAAAAAAGTGTGGATAATATCTAGAGGAAGGATAGCTGAACTAGAGATACTGCAGAGGTTTCTGGGGATGCTGCTTGAGTGGAGCACTGCAGTAAAAAATTATTGTGCATAAAATGAGATTTACCTAATTTTAGCTGTGGGTCATCTCAATACCTTTTCCTGCAGGAGCAGACATGGGAGCTGGTTGGATGCTCTGCTCTCTGCAGATTTTTGTTATTTCGTGTGGAGGATTTCAAGGTAGAACAAATTCCCTAAAGCGAGATCTGTGTTCTGCCTTAGACTGCAAAATACCTCACAAACAGAGCCAATTTATTATTAAAATTTTCTCTGTGGCCTGCCTCCTACACCACTGATTCCAGCATGTGCTCTGGGATTTCTGTTGGCTGCTGCTGAGAGTACTTTTGTTTTAACTTTCTAGGAAACAGAGGGCTTCTCTTTGAAGTCTGGGATGATGCCTCTGATCTGACAGAAGCAGGTCCTGGATACAGATGGCAGTTTGTAGCTAATGCCAGCTCCCCAGTAAGGTTCCTGTCTGGGGCAAAGAAGTCCTTCAGGTACTCAGTGATCTTAAAAAGACACGAAGCCATGGCAATCACCTTTAGCAGTGTAAGGTGCAGCAAAAACACCTGACAGCCCTTTACAGCAGAGCCTCACTGCACAGCTCCTGTAAATCAAAGCAAACCCTTTGCTCTGAGGTCCTTTTGAAGCTTAAAATATGTAGTGAAGTGTTTTATTTTTTCCTCCTTTTGCTTTCCCTCAGTATTTCTGCTCTACCTGGCCTAGATATGCTGAAATACCACAGAAGAAATTGCTGTGGAGGTAGAAGTAGCTCCAGCTTGAGGCTACTTTGGGTTGGACTTCCAGCCAGATGTGGAGGGGCAGATTCTCAGCTGATTTTGGCAGCTGCAGCACACGTGGAGTTAATGGAAGTCGAGTTATTTGCCTCAAGCTGTGGAAATATCTAAACTGTGTTGGTGTCATTACCTCTTCAGATAAACGCTTGAAAAAATGTGCAGAGTGCATGAATTCTCATTTTTTCTTACCACTTCTCTGTTTTTCTTGGTTGATTCTGAGTGTGTTCTTGGCTTTTTCCTGTGTGTTCAAGGTTAAGACTTTGCTTGAGAAGAAATGCACAAAATAGTGACCACCAACAAAAACATACTTAATTTCCTGGAGCTGTTTTTTCTATCCTTTTTGGAAAATTTTGTAAAGAATAAATTACATTTAGTGTGAAATTGAGTCTTTTTGAGGTTCCTTCAGTTTTAAAATATATGGGTTTGTTTTGTTGGTCTCATGGTGTTTCCTTGTTACTCAGTGTACACATGAAGGTGGGGTGTGAGGATGGGGTTTTTTTGCTATGTTATGGATGTTCTCCTTTTGCTTAGTTCCAGGCTTTGTGGATTTTTTGTGGCTCCTCAGACCAACAATTACACCTTCTGGATTCAGGCAGACAGTCAAGCATCTCTCTACTTGAGTTTGTCCCAAGATCCAGAACATAAGGTATTACTCTGGGCAGAGAAAAATGAGATCAGGATGCAAATGGTTCTAATTAAGGTCATAAAACCAGAATTAGCTTGTTTGCCCTTATGAATCTATTGCAGAGTGAAATCTGTGTGATTATATTTGATGTTTTAGATTGGGTCTGTCAGTTGTTCAGCTCATAAAAAACTCATACTTGCAACCAGAGTTGTTGATTGTCTTTTCCAGAAGACTTTTTTTTTAGTTCAGCAAATTGCAATCAGTGACAATCTGCAAAGGGACCTGGAGGTTTGCTCTCTAATTTCCTCAATTTACCTCCTTTTTTGATTGTTGAAATACTGCCTTCTGAAAACACTGATTCTTGCCTTTGGGAAGTTGAGAGGATGCTATAATGAAGGTGATCTATTTATCTGGGCTATTCTTGAGCCTAGCAACTGACCAGGTCTAGAAGAAATATAAAATACTTTTTATCTATTAAAAAAATAATAGCATTACTGGTCTTACTAATGGTAGCATGTTACATAGAAACCTAGAATGATTTGGGTTGGAAGGGACCTTAAAGATCATTTCGTTCCAACTCCCTGTCATGGGCAGGGACAACTTCCAGTAGACTAGAGCCTCATCCAACCTGGTCTTGAAAAATTCCACGGATGGGGCAGCCACAGCTTCTCTGGGCAACCTGTGCCAGGGCCTCACCACCTTCACAGGCAAGAATGTCTTCCTAATATCCAATATAAACCTACTCTCTCTCAGTTTGGAGCCATTAAAAAAGTCGGTGATATTGGAGCAACCTGGTCTACTGGAAGGTGTCCCTTCCCATGGCAGGGGGTTGGAATGAGATGATCTTTTAGGTCCCTTCCAACCCAAACCATTCTGTGACTCTGATTTGGTTGTTCTGCACACAGGTGAGAATTGCTTCTCTCCCTGCTGGCAATGCAGAGTGGTCTGAGAACTGGGTGAAGAATTGGAGCGAACTTTGGCAGCCAAAATCCCGGAAATTTGAGCTGACTGCTGGTTCGAGGTACTACCTGGAAGCACTACATCATGGCAAGACACCCAGCAATGGGATGAGAGTTGGAGTCCAGATACATAATACGTGGCTGAACCCCCATGTGGTAGACAGCTACTACATTGAGAGACATGAAATTCGGGCTCATGCTTTGCATCTTCCAGAAGTGCAGGTCAGTGCTGCGTTCTTGACCCTGGGAGCTGGACTAGCCCTGAGCCAAATGACCTGGATGGCAGCAAATCCTAATTGTAAAGTCTGTGCTGATGCTCGATGTGAAAGTGTGTTCCCACCTTGTTTTTAACCTTCTGAGACAGCTGATGAGCTGCAGTTGTTCAGGGTTTTTACACATGTTGGTGTACATTTCTTTACACGTTGGTGGGTGTATGTAAACCCTCCGCAATGAAGGAAGATTTTCCTGATGGTTAAACCCCACAGCTGCAGCTCAGGAGCTTTCGGGACTGTTTGTGGCTGTCAGTGTGTCTACACAGGTCATGTACCCCTTGTGATCCTGATAATTTAAGAATTTGGATTTAGAATTTAGGTTTGTGTCAACAGAGATCATGGAGGACAAGAACAGTTTCAGAGTAACCAAAGTGTCTCTTGGAAGGAATTGTTGTTTTACATATGCTTAAAAATGCAAAATATGTGCCATGTAATCCTCCTCCATAGAAGAAGCCAGGTTTGAAACACGTCTCATGAAGTTCATGTCTCTTTTCATTTATTTGTTTGCTTCTTTGCTTGCCAGATGTTGACGGTGTCTGGTACAGGGTGTTTCAGTATCTCCTGGAACAACACATTGCACAAAATGATCCCCACAAATGCTACAGCTCACCAGGTAGGTGTTATTAAACACACACATTTGGTCCTCTGCTGGGGTGGAACCAATGGTGATCTGGTACTTGACAGCATTTAAGTGTTTGGCCCCGAAGCTGAGATAAATTTTACATGATGTAGGTGTGATTTTTGTTACTGAGAATGTCTCACGGTGAGATTTTTTGGGAGGCTTGAGTCCCAGGTGTATTCTAAGCATATGACAGCATCCAGATACCTTGGAATTCCCTTGGACCAGACTCTTGGACTTCTCCTCTAGGGTCAGGTGTGTAGTGTATGGCTCTGGCTTCAGACAGGATCTCCCATTGTCTCTTGATGTGGTCGGTTGGTCAGTGCTATAACAACCCTGGGTGATAACTCCATGATAGCCATTAGGCTGTGGATGCCTCACACACCTGAAAGGTACCAGACATGGGAGTTTACACTCTGTTGAGCTGAATTTTATTCTTTTATTCTTTTATGTTTTTATTCTTTTAATATTTGGCTGCCTGCTCGTTCAGAGCTGCTGTCCCTTGCTAAAGAAAAGTGGAGTGATGACGTGTGTGTTGAGGCTCTCTGATGACATGATCCAGAAACCGTTGGACTGTGACTGCTTTTCACTTTCTTAATTTCTTTTTAAGGTGCAAAGAGCAATAGAGGAACTCCTTTCAGTAGGATGTGAGACTGAACCAGCTTCTGCTAAAATTCTTTTCCACGATGGTTTTGAGAAAGGAGGTAGTGATCTTTTATGTCAATCAAGCAGTATTTACTGTGAGAGCTGATTTCCTTTGTGAAATAAATGTACTTGAAACTTTGAGTGTGAGTAAATTTACACTTTTAAGGGGTATAAGTATATATATTTATATTTCTCAGCTATTCATTATTTGTATGTATTCTCATGGGGGAGTTTATGGAACTAGCATTAAAAACAACATGATCAATATAACAATCATAGTCACAGAATGCCCTGACTTGGAAGGAACCCACAAGAATCATTGAGTCCAACTCCTGGCCCTGCACAGGACAACCCCAAGAGTCACATCATGTGCCTGAGAGTGTTGTCCAAACCCTTCTTGAATTCTGGCAGGAGAATACTTAGAGTAGGACTGTTTGCCAATTTTTGGATATCCACTTTCTGTATTTTCATGAATCTCTTGACTGTACTGGTGTGTTCTGAATCACTTTCAAACATCCCATCTTCTCTTGTTTCTTTTATCTGTCAGATATGAAGAACATCATCACCACAGGACGCATTGTCAGTGGGACGGAGCCTTTCTGTGGGAGGTTCAGTGTTCACAGACCAAGCCAGCTGGTGAAAACCTCCCCATCCACACTACCAAGATATGACCTTACTGAATATACACATGTAAGTGGGTGCTCTTAATGAATAGGTTGCACTGGGAACTGAATACTCAGAGCCCATTCAGCAACTTAAAATCACCTGGTCTGCTTAGAATTCCACCAAATCTACAAAGAATCTTGTCTTTGGACTGTGCTGGTGGACAGAGTGGGTGATTTGAGATCCCTGAGATGTTGATATTTTTAACATATCTGGCTGCTCTCTGCTCCTGGGGATGCAATCCTTGATGAGGAAAAGCTAAATATGGGATGATGCTGGGGAAAGATGGCAGAAGTAGGGGCGACCACTTCTTAACAAAAGAAAAAAACCCTTGTTATCTGGGGCCCACTATCCCTCACTTTTCTAGTCATCTTCTATTTTTAATATGAGTAAGGGCTTGGTTTCAACTCTATTGCCCTTTCTTTGGCACCCAGGGGAAGGCAAATAGCCCAGCCCTGAACACTTCCAGGGATGCTACACCCATGGCTTCATTGGGCAACTTGTGTCAGAGCCTCACCACCCTCACAGAGAAGAAATTCTTCCTAATATCCAATCTAAATCCATTCTCTTTCAGTTTGAAGCCACTCCCCTTTGTTCTGTCACTCCATACTCTTGTCTGAAGTCCCTCTCCAGCTCTCTTGGAGACTCTTTAGGCACTGGAAGGGATTCTAAGGTCTCCCTGGAGTCTTTTCTGCTCCAGGCTGAACAACCCAATGTTAAACTGGGTTTGAAACAGAATATACTATCTTCTACATACATCACATATATAAATTATGTATAAATTACCTGTGGTTTGATTTGTGAAAATTTTATTCCCTCATTTTTGCAGGTGTGTTTTGCTCACAAAGGCCATATGAGTAACATCCTTCTTATCTCTGTGTCCTACACTAATGTCTCATCATGTTTAGTGAAGAAGAACTTCACCTGCCTATGGGATTTCAATCACACTGACTCTGAAAGGTATCCAGACAGTTATGGTTTCCAGAGATTACACTTTCCATAGTAAGGAGCTGCAGTGGGAAGATGGAGGGAAGTTCTCATCTGTACAAGAACAAATTGTCAGTGGGATTAAGCTGACATGTGCTCTTACCTGCAGAGACACCCCTGGAATGTGATTCTGTACTTTCTGAGGATTTACTGAGTGAAGTTCCATGTTCCTTGTCACATGCAGTATCTCACCTTAGTAATGCACAGACGAAGAGTTTGCTCTGTTTGTGGTAAACACACCAGAAAGTTTCTGAGGACAATAACTTCCCAGTTTCTTTGACCTCAGACAGTGGATTTTCTGCAGTGAAACAGGGAGATGAATCGATTGTGTTTTTTTCCCTACCAGGAACCTCATGAGATCACTGGTACAGAATGTTTTGGAAATTGGTGTAGTCTTTGATTTTCTTTATTCACTTCAAATTCCGTGGGTAGAAAACATTTGGTAGCAGATGTAAAGTTTGGGGCAGGCACACAAAAAAACCCAGGAGTGTCAGAAGAACTTGGTGGAGAGAACTGGAAGCCCTAAACAATGGTCTGATATTCCCAAGGGTGCCAATTCTGGATTGATCCCCATTGAGGTCACTGATGCTATCATAGTATTTTACCAAAATAGAGCAGTCATTCCCATATTCCACTCTTGTGATGCAAAAAAGGGCCCATAAGCAGAGACCTGTGAGGGTGGTGAGGCACTGGAACAGAGAAGCTGTGGATGCTCCATTCCTGGAAGTGTTCAAGGCCAGGTTGGATGGGGCTTGGAGCAAGCTGGGATAGTGGAAGGTGTCCCTGCCCATGGCAGGGGGTTGGAATGAGATGGTCTTTAAGGCTCCTTCCAGCCCAAACCATTCTGTGATTCTGTGGTTTAAAACTTTGTTTCTCATTATGGCGAACTCATCAGAGTGATCACAAGCTACTCAGTAAGTGACTTCTGCATAAGTAAATAACAATAGTAACAACAGCAGTATCTGATGTTACCTGGAAGCTTCACAATGACCTCACATTCAGTTATTGTCACAACCTTGGTGTCTTCCAGATGGACATTTACCTGCACTGACCTCTGGAAGAGATGTGTGAATCTCTCCACGCTTGTCCAGGACCTCCCTTCCAATTCCCCTGTGCTTGTGCATCAGATAGACTTGCAAAAGGAAACATCTGGGTCATTTTACCTTGATGAAGTCATCATTGCTGACAGAATTGTGACTGGTAAAGGAATCTATTTCTCTTTTTTTTTTTTCCCAGGATATTCCATTAAAATACATAATGATAAAGCTGGATGAAGCTTTTTCAAAGAGGGATTTCACAACAAGCACAAAAATAATTTTGTTTTCTTATATATTAAACTTTTTTTTCTTTTGTGACAGTAGTAAAGAAGGAATTGCCAAATATCAGTATTCTTGGTTTATTTGAAAATGTGTTTTACAAATGGCACAGGCTGCCTGGGGCAGTGGCAGAGTCACCATCCCTGGAGGGATTTAAAAGATATGTGGATGTGGCACTTGGGGACATGGTTTAGTGGTGGGCTTGGCAGCGCTGGGGGAACAATTGGACAGTGATCTTAGGGGGCTTTTCCAGCCTAAATGATTCTGTGATTCTGTGAAATGTAACTCAACAAAGCAAAACAAAACAAAAAAAAAACCAAGAAAGTGTGATCCCAGCTATGAAATGACAATAACCTGAGAATAGTCACAGCTGCTTTCCTTGCTCTAATGAATGTTTATGCTCTTCTTCCAGTTTCTCAGAGAGATCCCAAACCCCCTCGGCCAGGTGGGAGGATAATTGAATCAGTGTCTGTGGTGGGATCTCCTCCAACTTACAATGTGTCCTGGGTGGTGTCTGGCTGTGGTCCAAGTCTGCCCCTTCTCTCTCCAAGGTAGGGACAGTGAGTAGATCATCTCAATACCCTCAAATACCTCTGGCACTTCCCCCAACATGTCTGGAGCTGGTTGTCAGCTGGATTCAGCTGGTGAAAAAGAGGTTCTTTAGACGTTTCAGCTGACCTGTGGTGTGAGATGCACATGGGTGACCAAGGTATGATGTAGGACTAGAAGGAGACCTAAGCCCTTCTGGAACAATGGATGAAGATCAGAAACACATGCTCCCAAACACCTTTAATGACATCAGGCAATGAAAGCCCACATTGTGTGTCCTTGTTTACTGAGATGGTTTCATTCCTCTGAGCAATGAAAGAGGAATTGGAGCTATAGGCAAACTAGATCAGAGAGTGAAACATTAAAGAACTGTACTGGCAGAAAATAGGTCCTGTAAAGTTGGATTATATCCAGCTGAGTCAACAAGGACCTGATGAGAATGGAGCCAGGCAAGCGAGAATCTGGAATTATGCAGCCTGTCCTCTGCAGGAGCCAGCTGTTACCTTGGCTCAGCTTCTCCACTCAGACTGACTTGCCCAGTGATCCACAGGAAACCTCCTTTCAGAAGAAGGTGAACCTCAGCCAGCTGTCAATTAATTTGGTTTCTTACCTTGTGGTCTGTCTTCTTCCAAGCAAATTCAAAGCAATGTGTCATTGGTTTTAAGTGCTCCAAAGACAGCTAGATTTTTGTTTAAGAGGTGGCTAAGTTCTGAAAACAGTTAGGTCTGGCTGCTAGAACAGCCGAGTTCTTGCATTTCCTGATGAAATCCAAGGCTTTTTTGAATTCACCCCTTGGATTTCAGAGATATAGGCAGAGTTAGCACAAAGCAAAACTGACACAATCCAGTTTATGCCTCAGGTTTCCCAATATAAGAGCTGCAAAGACCAAGTCTAAAAAGTCGTTTGGTGTAACAGTTAAACCCCAGTTCAGGCCCAGCTGTTTTGTAGAAGTCAGCTTAGGTAGCACATCATAGAAGGATTTGGTATGTGAAGGTCTCTCCTTTCAAATCACATTTAATTGCCTGTGTCAAACGTAGAATTTTGACATTAACCAACAACAATAAAGGCAAGGGTGAGAATCCAGGGGGATGTTTGTGATGTTTGATCTGCGTAGTCAGAGGTATAATTAACAGAAAGAGGGGAAATCTTTACTCCCGTGTGGAGTATTTAAGAAGGCTGACATTGGAATGCTGCATACAACACTGATGACCACATTTTAAAATAAATTTAGAAAAACTTGGAATAAAATGCTATGAACATCATTATGGAGCTGCAGAAAATGGAGAAAAAAATTTAAGAAGCTCAACCTGTTCGGCTTATAAAAAGAGGATTAAGAGGTGGATTGGTCACATTACCTCTTGGCCAGGGAAAAAAAAGGTGTTTGGCGCTAGTGGGATTTTCCATCTCACTGAGAAAGATAACAGACTAAGCAGAGAAGTAGAGAATGCTGAAGCCAGGAATACTGAGAACTGGAATCAGCTCATGCTTTAAAAGCGGGTGGGCTGAGCACTGTCTTTGGACATCTTCAAAACAAACCTGGGTCTTTCTTTTCACTGAACAGGGGCTGTGATTTATTCTAATGCGACTCCTATTCCTGTTGGAACAGGCATATTAGCTAAAATCTGATGTACCAATTGTACAAAATGCTCAGTGATTGTATTCTCAAAATTTGCTCTGCAGAAGCCAGTTGTCATCCAGACACTGAGCCACACGGTGGCATCGTTGTACCACAGAGAGCCTCCTTCTCCTTTGAAAAAGGAGAAGTTTCGTGCCGAAGGAGAAAGTATTTTAAGTTTTAGAAATTGGACTTTGGGTGAACTTGAATTACTCTAATATAGATGTGGTGTTTGGGGACATAGTTTACTGCTGGGCCTGGCAATGCTGGGTTAACAACTGGACTAGATGGTCTTGGGGGTGTTTTCCAACTTTAATGATTCTATGATTCTTCAATATGAAATATCACTGTAATTCAGGGGAGTTAAGATTTTGATGGACTCGAGGACATTGCAGGGTGAAGTAGGAAAGCTTTGATTTTGTAGGTGCTGCCCTGGCTGCGCTGAGCTGGTCCTTTAGAAACACTCCTGGGGTAGGACTTGCTTGTGCTTGATGGTGTATAAATTTCTACAGTCATAATTTTAAAAAGTCACTTTCCACAATTTTCTGTCCTGTGCATTGCCTACATAATGTATATATGAGTTGGGAATATCCAATTTTGTTTGAGCTCTGGACACATTCCCCTTAGAGCCTTCAGGGGTGTTGTTCCCATAGGGGTCCCTTGGCTATTTGGTGACATGGGGGTGACAGGAGTGGGGGTCTCAAACGCTGATGCCTTCACGTGAACCCTCTCTGTCCCACAGAGGTGCAATGCTTGGGGAGGGCTCTAAGGAGTATGGATACCTCTATGTCTCCACGGAGGATGTGAGAGTCAGCCTCACCATCCAGAGACTGCAGGAGTCATCCCCACCTCTTGGGGGGACCTTCCACATCCACTTGGCCAATACAGTGATACCAGGTAAGAGGAGATGCAGGTACACCTGGATTTCCTTAGCAGGAAGACAAGTGAAGAAGTAGCTGCCAGAGAAGCTGTGGCCACCCTAACCCTGGAAGTGTTCAAGGCCAGGTTGGACAGGGACTGGAGCAACCTGGGATAGTGAAAAGTGTCCCTCAGTGGGGTTGAAACAAGATGAACTTTAAGGTCCCTTCCAACCCAAACCACTCTGTGATTCTATGAAAAGACAATATTGAACCTTGGACACGCTCAGGGTACAGACTGGCAGGTTAAACCCCTCATGAAATTTGCCAGATCTTTGCATTTGATGTCCTTCAAGACAGGGGTTTAGGATTATATACAGGACAGTATTCCTAGGTGAGTTTCTTCCAAAATGCATACAGCCAATATGAAATACCTGCCTTAATGTTAAAGAACTTTGGATCAGATCCTAAAGTTTGCACCTCAAGGTTTCATTATGCTGCTATTTCTCCAGCATGTGTACTTCTGGTGGTCATGTATGACAAGAGCTGTGCAAGTTACCAGGAAATCCCTTCTTTTCCAGGATTTTCAGGATCAGTAATTGGTTTGCAGATAACACAAAAGTTTTTGTACAAGTTTTGTGCTTGACTTGAACTAGTCACCCTTTAGATGTGCCAGGTTTCCTTGTGTTTGGTTTAAACAATCAGAGGTTTAAAATGAAAGGGAGCAGATTAATCTGAACAAGGCCAATGATAAAGTTCTTGACTGAGGAACTGGTGACTCAGTTATAAAGTCAAATAACAGAAGAGGAAAATGCAACTTTAGAATATTTATGAAATAACTCTTTCCTCCATGTTGTTACTTAAGATTTTCCTGTTTTAACTGAAGACTGTCTCAGCAGTGCCCTGCTTTGAATATAATCTTTTAAAAATGTACTCCATGCCTCTTGCTCTGTTTCTACATCTTGTGCTTTCCCCTCTTTCTCATTAACTGGTTTAGAGAGACTTATTGTATCTGCAACTTTGAATGGCTATGGGGATTTATGTCAAAAGAGATAAAATATAATTTGCATTTATTTAGGATTGGACTCAGGATGTAGAGTTGACAGACTGACTCTCTCCACACCCATTTCATATAGAAGGTTTCTGACCTTTCTATTTTGAAGGAAAATTACTTATACATTGAAATTTCTTGTGTCCATATTATGTAAAAGTACTAAAATTTCTGATGCCCCCAACTGGAGAGGCTTCTATAGTTTTCTAGGTCTTCAAACTAGATACAACGAAGAAATTTTTTATGATGAGGATGGTGAGGCCCTGGCACAGGTTACCAGAGAGGTAGTGGATGCTCCATCCCTGGAATTGTCCAAGGCCAGATTGGATGGGGCTTTGAGTAACCTGGTCTAGGGTTCATTGCAGGGGGATTGGACCAGATGACCTTTAAGGTCCTTTCCAAAACAAACCTATCTTTCAATTCTATAATTCTATGATCTTTTGGCATTTAGTGTCCAATAAGTTTCTGCTGCTTTTTGGCAGTTGCAGAGGTTTGAACTGCAACAGCCTTGCATTAAAAATTAAACACCTTTCTTTTCTAGGAGCAGGCAGGTGTGCTCTCCCAGAGATGATGGTATTCACTGCTTTCTCTTGCAGATGTTTCAGTGCAAATCTCTTCCCACCATCTCCGCAAGCTTTTGCAGGACAATGTAGACAACTCAACAGCTCCCTACTTCAACACCACTGACTTCATCCTGACCAAGGACTTGAACTCGTGCTATGAAAAAGTCTGGACTCTGACTTGGAAAAAAACAACTGGGGACTTGCCCAATGTTCTCAATGTACAGTAGTTTCTTTTACTAACCCCCCACTTTGAACCCTGTTCAATGTTCTTTGGCCTTGGATGATTCACTCTCCCAGTGCTGGTTTTTATGAAGACACCTGTGGGAACTTAGGCAGTCTTTCTGCTTGGAAGAGCAAATTCCGGATCAGATGATTAAAAAAACAGTTGCAGAGAAAGAAATTGCATCTTCAGAGTCTGTGCTTCAAAACAAGGAGGAAAGTGTGTAATTTCCAGGCTTTGTTGCAGTTCTGCATGATAAAGGGTCTGCTATTCTGAAATGAAATCTATTACTGAAACATTAATGTTTCAGTACAGTAACTGGAGCTCATCACAGATTTGTGGCATCATTTATTGGCCAAGGTCTTTTTCTGAGAACTATTCTATATGGGTTCATATTTGGTTCTCATAAGTCTCAGGTGAAGGTTCAGTTTACACTCTCCCATCCCAAGATTTGTCATGTTAGTTTTGCTTCAAGTAGAAGGGCCTTTTTGAATAAGGACTCAAACTGAGCTGCTTCCTCCCCCAAAAGAAAAAACTATTTCTTTATATATTGAGTTTCTAAAAGTGTCAAATTATTTTCAGCAAATCAATGAGTTCCCATGCTCAAGACATTGGCCTGGAAGGTGAAAAAGGTTTGAGTTACATATTCAGCTATAGAACAGGACATATTTGAGAAGCTTTTTCCATGTCTAATTCCAAATGATATTATTAAGTATTAGAAGTTTATTTGCAAACCTGGCTCCTCAGTTTGCAGTCTCTTTGTCTGCAAGGTGATGGTGGGAACAGAGAGAAGTGAAGTCTTGAGCAATGAAGATTTAGACCTGGAGATTTGAGAATAAGTTTCTAGGAGTTATTTGCCACCTTATAAAGATTCTATTTTAACTGAACATTACGGGACAGAAAAGGATGAGAAGCTTAAATTCCTTGTTCTTTGCCAGGTCTCTGCCAAAACCCTCACTGGTCTGAAGGCAGCTGTTTCTACTCGTGTGGTTTATGATGGGGGTGTGTTTATTGGACCCATATTTGGGGACATGCTTGCTACCCCCAATAACAAAACACAGGTGAGTTGATGTGCTGTCACACTTCCTACTTATTCACCTGGGTTGTGTAGATCCAGGAGTCTCACAGGTATCTAGGTACCTTGTTCTGCCACTAAATCCTTTCAGAAATCTGATGTTCTGTGCCATAAACTGCTCATATTCTGCTGCCTGATATGTGGAGCCGGACTTTCCTCCAGGAGCAATTGCAGGTGGGAAGAATGGTGATCATGGGTGATCTTTCACCATTGTGAAAGACAATTTGTTTATTTTGAGGCAGTGACCAAGGGAGGACAATCTCTGGATTCTCACCCTTGGTGGGTCCTATGGTGCTGCCCACCAAACTGGGAATGCCACTATTCATCTGCAGCATTTCTGCTGTTACACTGATGGGCAAAACAAATGAGCTGGTGGCTGTGGTACTCATCTGTGAGTTAGGCAAGTCCCTCAGCATCTGTGGATCTCAGTTCTTCAAGTGTGAGAAGAGAGTAAGGAGGGCTTCCTGGCTGAGTGAGTAACCATTCTGGCCTTCTGGATGGACAAATGTTTTCCCAGCTCTGCTCTCAGATGTTGCAGAGCCGTGGGCATTGCTGGCTCTGCTTCCAGCAAAGGCTGACAGGCACTGTAGTGACAACAGGGTGATGCTGGATATGCTTGAAGTCCTAAGTGCAGCATTTGGGGCCAGATCATCCTGCTGTTTTGGTGAGCCTCTTTCTCAGACATGAGGATCTCTCTTCATCCAGTGACTCAGACACCTTTGATATCTTTTCCATCCGTGCTGCAGACATACCCTCAAATAGCCCAAGTGAAACAAGACCAGCAGCAGCAAACAAATATCCTTGTAATTTTTGAAACTTTATTCTGTATTGCTGCTAGCACAACCATAAAAATGTCCCTCTAATTGTGTCCCTATTCAAGCAGAGTACTCTGTGCTCCTTGCATTTCTTTGAGACAGTCTGCTTTTGCTTTTTGTAGGCATTGGTGTACTCTCCTGGCACACCCTTAATACCTGGAAGAGATAAAGAGGGGCTCTCCTATGCCCTATACTTTGCTAGTTGACTCTTCTGAGATATCAAGGTCTCAGGAGAGATATCTCTTGATATCTCTTTTAGGTAATCAAGGTCATAGCCCAGCTTTCTTCTTTCAGGGGCAAAAATAAAATTGAGGGCTGCATGTTCCACATTGTTGGATTCACTTTAATTAGTCTTACAGGGTGCTTTGAACATAATAAACTTGTTCCTAAGGCAAAGTGGGAAGAACTGGGGAAAGGCAAGCCGGGTCTTCAATGGATGACTAGAATAACAGGAGTTGTGAGGTCCCAGAAACATGGGAGAGAAAATCCTGCAGACACCGAAAAAGGCTGATGATACAGTGTCCAAAGCTGTGATTTGCTTTGCTTTGGATGAGCCCTAATAAACTTTGCAATTAAATTTGTAATGAGGCTGCAGCTGTCTGACTGTGCTCGGTTGAGTGCTCTCGGTAGCCCAATGTGGTTACCAGCATCTATCACATAGTTGTGGCTCTAGAAAACACCTCTGTTTCCTTCATATCTTTAAGGTAACTCTCTTCTCTGTCTGCAGGTGGTGGTGGTGGTGAATGATGTCCTTTCAAACTGTTCTGGCTCATGCTCTTTCCAGTTCAGTCAGGAATTGACACCCACAGTCAGTGATGTGGAGTATTTATCAGGTAACGGGGCTTTGTGTTTGAACAAAATGGCAAAAACTCCATTGTTCTGTAAAAAAGATCTGCCAGATGATGGTTTCATGTTCATGTGTATTCTTTTGGAAATTTCTGCTTTTATGAAAACTGCACTTTTAATGGGTTGCTTCTGATCAGCTCCATTTCCAGACATGTCAAGTGTGTACAACTGTGTCCAGAGTAGGGCAATGGAGCTGGGGAAGGGTCTGGAGAACAAGTTTGATGAGGAGCAGGTCAGGGATCTGGGGGTGTTCAACCTGGAGAAAAGGAGGGTCAGAGGAGACCTATGGCTCTCTACAACTCCCTGACAGGAGGTTGAAGCCAGGCGTGGGTTGGTCTCTTCTTCCAATTAATAAGCAATAGGATAAGAGGAGATGGTCTGAAGTTGCGTTAGAAGAGGTTTAGATTGTATATCAGGAAAAATGTCTTCATTAAAAGGATGATCAAGCTCTGGAACAGCCTGCCCAGGGGAGTGGTGGAGGCACCGTCCCTGGAAGTGTTCAAAAGGTGTGTGGATGTGGCATTTGGGGACATGGTTTAGTGGTGAATTCAGAGGTGCTGAATTAACAGTTGGACTCAATGATCTGAGAGGTCTTTTACAACCTTAATTGTTCTGCAATTCTATGGTAAAGACATGAAGGGGAGACAAACAGTGGCAGGTTTGGTGCTTAAAGCAAAAGTAGCTCTTGGGTCAAGTAATTTTTAGCAAAAATTTGAGGAAAAAACGTAATAGCTGGACAGGGACAGGCAGGAATTAGCGTTATGTGGGCAATGAGACAACACCAGCAGTGCAGTTTTTAGGATGTCCTGATGAAGCTGGTAAAAACTTTTAACTGTTGGTTGAAAGTAAATCCAGGGCATTGCTGCATCAAAATTCATGAGTCATCTTGTTGATTGTGTCCCTTCAGATGATGGGCCCCTGGCCACAGTGGTTATCAGGGGACATGGCTTCACTGAGGAGAAACCAGCACTGCAGGTGGAGGTGAACAGCACGACCTGTCACGTCACGGTGTTGAATGAAACCCAAGTGGTTTGCCAGGTGGAGAGGCTGCCAGTGGGAATCTACCAGCTGGCACTACTGGTGAGGCCCTATGGATTTGCACTCAATGGCAGCACAGGAGAAGGGATCTTCCTGAGGGTGGAGCCAAAGCTGGTTGCCATCGAACCTCCTACGACTTCAGAGATCGGTAGGTTTGAACGCCAGAGCAGCTTTAAGGGATCATCTACTTTCTGCCACTTTTTTTCCATGACGTGTTTGGTTCTTCTGTATTTTCACTGCCAAGGTCTTCACCAAGCCTGCCAGAGCTCAAGAAGTTTTTGGATGATGCTCTCAGGCACATGGTGTGACTCTTGGGAATGGCCATGTGCAGGGCTAAGGTTTGGACTCAATGAACCTTGTGGGTTCCAACCAAGTCAGTATATTCTGTGATTCTGTGATGAAAAAGACCTATTATGGCTCTACACACTGTGTGGGGAAAATTACTTAAAGAGTGACAGACTTCCCTTTGTTCTTTTTGCAGGCAACCAGTTTCCCAACTAGTTTTGTGTGGGAATTGTAATTTCAAGTGCATGTATATTCATTCCAGCAAATCATGCGGGTGTTAGTGTTTCATATTCATCCTTCCACATCCATTTGACATGTAGCTTTGCAGTATTTGAATTAATCTGGCCCAATCAGATCAGGTATTAGGAAAAATTTCTGCACTGTAACAGCCTGCCCAGGGCAGTGATGGAGTCACCATCCCTGGAGGGATTTGGAAGACATGTAGATGTGGCACTTGGAGACATGGTTAAGTGGTGAGTTTGGCAGTGCTGAGTTAACAGTTGGATTTGATCTTAAGACGTCTTTTCCAACCTAAATGATCCCTTGATTCTATAACTGTGAAATGGCTGTACTTTGGTTTATCCCAGTCCCATTGGAGCGAATTCATACACCGAGTAATAAAATGGAAAACACATCTGTGTTTAGATACAAAACTGAGAAACCTAGAGAAGCTCAAGCTAAACTGAGTCTCCTTCCATTCCCATTACCTGTCCTGTCCTTGAAACAGAAAAGGAAATAAAGGGTGATATAGTCCATACTTGAAGACAAGAGGTGGAAAGATTTTCCACAGGACTCTGGGGACAAGGGACCATACGACTCTTTCATGTACCCTCTATGTGACACAGATGGAAGTTCAAGCAGGGTGCCCAGACAACTGTATCTAAGCCATAACAAATACTGCAAATAACCAACCTTTCCCCATTTTTGGGAGAGGGAAGGGTCTCCTCAGCCCAATGAGAAATGTGGAAAACACTCTTGCCACACCTGGGCTGCGCAGTAAGGGCAATCTCAGCTTATCACTTCTTTTCAAGAATTAAGGAATGTATCTACAAACAATATCTACTCTGACAGTAAAGGTTACCCAGGTTTTTTTTCTGGAAATCTTGGCATTTCATAATTGTGATGATTTGAGATTATGGTAACAAACACCCCTGAGAGCAGGAACGCTGGCCTAGGTACAGCAGGAAGCCACATGGCTTGGAGAACTGAACCATGCTTGGCCACCTTGGAGCAGGCAGAGAAAGGGAATGATGGTCTGTAAACCTCTCCATGGATGAACCATGGGACAGACTTGGAATAATTACATTTTTTTCCCCTAATGAGAGGGTCACATAATACAATACACTAAGGTTAAGACTCACTTTTGACTCATAGAAAACCCAAGCCCACAGAAATCAAACATCTCCAAAAGACTCTAAAATAATTCCAGAAATGGCAAATTTTAGTGGTTGAGCCTTGCTTCCCATTTCCTTTGCTGGTAATCCAGTTCTTCTCCCAATTACAGTGATCTGTCACTCATTAAAAAGAAAGCAAGTATAATGTTATCTTACATTACATGTGCCTGGAATGCTTATAATTGGAAAGAATTACAACTTCCATCTGTGTTTTTAATTTCTTCCATTTAAAATACTTCTCTTCAATCTCATCATAAAGTGCACATAGGCAGTATTTCACTGCATATAGATATAATGTAGATATCAAAACAAGAGCATCAGTCTTTACACAACACACATGGATTTTGCACTCTAAATCTGAATCTCCTTATCTGACAAGTCTCTCAGTAGACAAGTGGCTTCAGTTTTCACTTCTTGCTCTTTCTGACTCTGCAAATTTAATGTTACAGAACGGGAAGGCAAGAAGCAGCTTGTACTTTGCTGCATCAGCTCCCTCGTGTCAAAATATCCCTGGTGTCAGTAGTGCTGTGCTGGGAGATCCCCATGACCTAACACTAAAAGCATGGAATGCCTTTCTAAAGATACTCCCGTGTTCCAATGGATAGCAGGAACTTACTGTTAACGTATCTGATTGCTGTTGTTTGCTTGGTTTTGCTGCCAGACAGAGAAAATCTAGAAGATTAAACTTCTATAATTCTCTGGTGGTTCAAAGAATTAACAGGAAAAGATACTATGGGGAAAGAGTACAAGGGACTTTGCCATCAATACACAATTATTTTAGCATAGATGATTGTTTACATCCCATGTGAAAAGAATCATAAAAGCTCACTTGGTTTATAACATAGTCATGCTAATAAGCACAAACAAGCACTGCATTAATAAAGTTCCTGTCTAAGCAGTCTGTCCAGTCACAGTCCTAAAACTCTCCAGTGCTGAGGACTAGAGCAAACAGCTGTAAGTTTCAGGCAAAACTCCTTTTTTTTTTTTTAAATTTGTCTCTGAACCATGTAAAAGAACAAAGTCCATTTCAGAATTTTCATTAATGTCTGCTCATGCTCCTTTTCCTGTTTCTCTTTGAAGTATCCCTGAATCTTCTGATTGCTTGGAAAAGCAAAGGGGTGCCTCTACTATTTACAGTGGAATAGGATGCTGAAGAAAGATCAAGCACAAGTCTGACTTGTGTGGGGCATGATCCTGCATGTGATGGAAGAGGCTCAGCTCTGGCACGAGGGAGAGCTGAGTTTGCTTTAGTACTTCACGGAATCAAGCCCTCCGTGACTTTCCTCACAGCTCTAAGTCTCAAGTTCTGCCAAGTCCCCTTTCTAACCTAAGTTTCCTAGACACAGGCCACAGGCTTTTTGGACAGCAGGGTGCCTGGCAGCTGTTTGAACTGTGAAAGCACCTGCTGTGTTAAGCTCATTTTCCATTCTTAGTGCTTCTTCCTTCCTTCCCTGTTTCATTCTTGGGCTGGGGATCTGTCTAAGAGAGAGATCACAGGCCAGAGCCTGCTGGTTTAAATAAGTATGTCATTAAAAAATAACCCGAGAAACAAACCCAGCCCTCCTGTATCCAGGAGAAAAATCCAAATAATAGGCAAGAAGGATCTCTGGTGAAAGAGAGGAAACCAGGCACAGCAAGATGGAGCAGATCATCATCAGATCAACTGAGAGACTGTGCTTTTGTAGTCATCTATAAGCAAAAAATCCTTTGCATATAAAATTATTCTATGTATTGGATGTAACGGAATAATTGTGTTTTTCAGGAGGACTGAAAGTGGCTCTCAAGGGGACCAATCTGGAAGGGGTAAACGTGGTGTTGTTTGGATCTCAGCCTTGCCCAGTTTTGGAAGATGGCAGAAATTCAACCAGAATTGAATGTAAAGTTCCTTCTCGGGTAAGAAACCACATTTTTTGGGGAACAGTCAAGAACTTACAGGCCTTTCTATGTCTTCCTGGCCTGAGCTACACTAGGGAAAGGGCAAACTGTAGCCCACAAGCCAAGTCTTGGCTGTGGGACAATTTACTGTGCACTCCATCTACGAAATAGACTAGCTTAATTAAAAATAGATTAATAGTTGATTTATGAAAACCAGTGAAACAACAAACAACTTTTTAATTTAGTGAGGATCTTGCAAATTAAGAACTGCACAATCCAGGATTTTATTTACTAGTTTAATTTACTAATACGGATATAGCAAATCTAAATCTGCATAGTCTGGGATTGTTTCAAGGTTTCTAACTCTCCACAGATGTTCCTTTAAAATCAGTATAAATGTACACATTTAAGTAGAGTCTGGGTATATATAAGTTTCATCAGTGCTATGTGCCTGACTTGTTAAATATGGGAGATGCAGGAAAATAGCAATTTTTTTTTTAAATTAGTACATTCTTATACCTGACATTTGCTTCATTTCTCTTTCTAGGGCACAGAAGATGCTACTGCCCATGTGACATTAATTTCTGGATACCTGTCAACAACAGTAATGAACTTGTTCGGATATGATCCTTCCTTAAACCCTGCTGTTGTGTCCCTGAGCAGGAACAGAAGTGGCATAGCAGGTGAAAAGGCTGAAGATGATATACATTGGGAACCATCTGGAGAAGTGTTGTTATTGTTCATGGTGGTGGGGCAGAGGGAATGTAGGTCTATGAAGTTTGATCTGACACAGGTTTTTTTTGTTTTTATTGGTTTTACTCCAGTATACACGAGGGAATGAGTTGCTTGTCCTAGGTCAGCATGGATGATATCATCTGGATGTTAGATGTGGTACAGTGCTCCTTTTGCATCATGTTTCTCTAACTCTGCTCTGAAATTTGCCCATCCACTCATCCTTGGTAACAGGTTCAGCCATGACAAGATAAATGAGCTCTACAGAGTGTCCATGTCCTGAATCCCAAAGGGTTGACCATAAGGAGCATCACATGTATTTTAGGCTGCTGAAAGCAGAAGAAAGGCAATGCTTGTCTTTCTAGTCCCCATTTCCAATCCAAACTGTTCCTTCCAGTTTGACCTTGTAAACTGTTACTTTAGAATATGAGCACAGTCTTCATGGACTTTACGGGAACAAAATCCCAAATAGATGTCATAGAGCATTGATCGTTCTTGTCTTTTGAAAGTTTCTATTTGGGTTGAATTTTTTTTGCTCATTTCCCTCCTTTTTTTTCCCCCCAAGATTTTGGGAATAGAAAGCATTAATGCCAAATGTTGTCCACTTACAGATGAGTCTTTTACAAAGAAGTTTAGTACATTTCTATGTGGCAACCAGACACCGGTTTCTCAGTATCTGAGAGAAAGAGGAAGGAAGATGGGAGAAAGACAGAAATATTCCTATTTTCCACTCCCATTCCTCCAAGGATATAATAGTCTGCTTTTTTTTCTGCTCTTTTTGCAACCTCTCCAGTGTACACCTTAAAGGCCCCCCCAGCTCCCAAGTTTGATTGGACTCGGTGGAGATTTATGGAGTTGGGTGACTACCGGTGCCAAAACACACTTCCTGTGCAATCCCAGTGTTTCTGTTCCTTTCCCCAAATGCCCTTGTCATTTTCTATTACTCCAGGATGCATAAATAAGAGAAAATGTCCTTTATCACTTGAATATTATTCCGATGCCACAGCACCAAGGGGAGGTTTTTCTCGCCGTGGGCATTCCAGGTGCAAGGAATTTCTTAATGTTATAGAGTCTCGTGAGCAGTGTTGGGACTGAGTTCAATCTCCTATTCAGAACCTCCACGGCTTTGTCTTTTAATATAATTTTCCTCCCATAGAATAAAAAGAATAAATAAATTACACCAATGCCTTCCAGGCATCTGGGATTAAGCCGACAATTGACCAGGAATCCAAAGAGTTCACGCTATTAACATATTCAACTTTGCAGGCTTTAAAACTTTATTTGACTCTTTGTGCAAGTAGATTTGAAAAGTACTGGCTTCAAGATCTGCTTAGAAGAGCAGGTAGATGAAGGGAGCTTCGTACAGGCTCTCCTGTTTCATGGAAGCTCTATCCTCCCTCCTTCATCCCTTCAGGGGAGACAGGAGGGTGAGATTCACCTCCTAAACACATCTCTGTGTTTGTTGTTTAAATGTCTTGCATAGTCAGTGAAGAGAAATGATGGTTCTTTGGTGGGATTCAACACAGCTCTTTTGTGTGTCTTATTTACAATAAAGTGAATCATGCCATAAAGGCTCTGTTTCTCTCCACTGACCACAGATACAGCTATCAGTGAAAATGGCTCTGTTAGGACTGGTGGATACCACCCAAATTTTTTAAACCTATTTCAGGAGGAATTTAGGTTATGAAATTCCCTTCTCCACTGCCCTTGTTCTGTTCTATTACTGTACTGTGCACAGATAAGTAAAGTATCCCCTTTCATCTGAATATAGTCTGGCTCAAAACAGAGTTTAACTGGGAGAGAGAGCCATGTTTCCTGAAAACAAGGTGCTTTGAAGCTCAGCTGTTTTTTTTCTTCGTGGTAGCTGGTATGTGAATATGGGTTTGGCTTTGTGCTGAAAATGGTGTTGGTGACACAGGAATGTTTCATCATTTCTGATCAGGGTTTAATACAAAGTCTAGGCCTTTTCTGCTCCACATCCCACCCCACCAGTGAGTGAGCTGGGGGTGCATAAGGAGTTGGTAAGGGAACACAGACAGGACACCTGTCCCCAGCTCACCCAAGGAATATTCCAGACCATTTGACATCATGCTCAGCAATTACACCTGGGGAAAGAAGAAGGAGGAGGGGGACTTTCGTGGTGATGGTGTTTGACTTCCCAAGTAATGGTTATGTGTGCTGGATTCCTGCTTTCCTGGGGATGGCTGAACACCTGCCTGCCCATGGGAAGTGGCTGATGAATGAATTCCTCGTTTTGCTTTGCACACATGGCTTTTGCTTTTCATATAAAACTGTCTTTACCTACGAGCCTTCTCCCTTTTACTCTTCCAGTTCTCTCCTCCATCCCACTCTGGGGGAGGGAGTGAACAATTATTAGTGGATGAGTTGCTGGCTGGAGTTAAACTCCAACAGGCACATATGTGACCATTTGACTTTAGGTACCCAAGGAAATTTTCATTTTACTGTGGGAGGCTCCTCTTAAAGTTAGATCATCTCCATAGGGCTTAAAAATGTGATCCAGATCATTCGTCAAGGATTTAGGAGAAAACCCAGACCTCTTCAGCTGCAGTTTATGTGAGTTTTAAAAAGACAGGATTTGGCTTTTATGCAGTTCAGATATTTGTAGGATAGAGATTTATGACAAGGAGCCATAGATCTATCCTGAATATGGAGGATGAGAGTGAGTTTAGACAGTCATAGCCAAGTTCATTGGGCTGAGATCTCAAGACAACTCTGACACTTGGTGACCTTATCCATGAGGGATTGAGTAGGATACAGAACCATCACAGTCTTCAACTTTTTGGTCTTGGGCTGATGGACATGACTGGACCTGTCCTGGAATGATGGCTCTTCCTCAGGCAATGGTCACATGTGCCAAAATAACCATTGCCAGAAAAACTGAAATTGTTTCATCCATTCTTTCCTCTGCAGGAGGGGAGGAGCTTCAGATTGGGATATCCCAGTTTGCCACCTACCGAGGTTCGGATGTCAAGGTCCAAATTGGAGACTCGTGGCCACAGATCCAGGAGCAGACAGACCATGGTGTTAATGTGACACTTCCAGCCCTGGCTGCAGGGTGGCACAATATTTCTGTCACCATCAATGGTATCACTATTGCTTCAAACAGGTGAGTATTTTCCTTATAAACTTCATTCTCCATCCTATTTGTTGTTTTAGGGTTAATCTGAAAAGGAAGGCAAGAGTTTTTCACAAACACCTAACGGTGAATTCTGCAGTGTGGTACAAAATTATGAATAATTATCAAGGCATTTATTGATCTGTGGAACCCAAGTCAGCAAACTGCTAATGCTACTCAATTAACTCCCCTTGGATCAGTAGGAGGCAGGAGAGAAACATTTTAGAAAAAAACAGTTGATTTGATGAAAAATGCATATTCAGGCAATCAAAGGTATTCATGGATTCAGGTCAAATGCAGATAAATCCTGCTGTAGGAAAACAGCAGAAGAAAAGAAACACTTTTCATCAGAAAAACAAAAGCTAGTTTGAACAATAAAAAAATGCTTTGTTTGGAGAATTTTTAAATGATGCTATTTCCATCTTTTAAGGTGACACTTCAAGTTCATGCCTAGATAAATGTAATATAAATGAATTAAAATGTGGGGGGAAAACCGACCTGAAATGGGGATGTAAGAATGCATTCACAAGCAGCACAGTTTTAGTCCTCATCCATGGCAGCTGCCAGGAATGATCCTGAAACAATGATACTGGGGAGAAATTAGCTGGTTTTATTGTTTCCAAACCAACCTAAGCTGCTTGTATCATTAATGAACTTCAGGAGAAAATTTATGGTTGGTGTGATGACACACAGGGATTCATCCCACCTGGTACTGGAGTCTCTTAGCAGCACCCTCATTTCTTCTCCAGGGATAGAGCGGAGAGAGATGGATCATCCCAGGAGACAAGTCTGATCTCTGGTGGGCTGGATTGCAGGATTGGGAAGGTCTCCTTCTCTAATGGATCTTTTTAGGGAAGGGGGTGTTTTTGAAAGGAGGATGGTGAGGAGGAAAAATAGATGTAGATGAGACAGAAAGAGAGCTACACTTTTATCTGAGTGGCTTCAGGAGCTCACATTGTTTCCTCTTGTTTCAGTTAGTTACTCTACTGTCTGGTGGGAGAAGTGAGGAGAGAAGGCAGCAGGGATGTCTCTTCAATGCACTTGCATCTCCTGCTGGGGGTGTAGTTACAGTAGGATCTCTTTGCCAAAAAAAACCCTCATTCCTGACGGGTTTTTCTTTTGATGGGCAATTCACTTGCACCTCGTGGACTAAATTTGACCCACAGGTTGCCAATTGATAAGAGAGTGTTTGTGACAGATGTAGCTCAAATGTGTCTCTGCCCATGGCAGAAGGGTTGGAATGAGATGATCTTTAAGGTCCCTTCCAACCCAAACCATTCTATGATTCTAAACCACTTGGAAAAATTTGGAGTGTGGGGTGGTCTCATTGCTTGTGGCATTAAACCAAGGGGATGTGACAGGTGAGTGTTTGACTTTCCAAGCTAGAAAGAACTGTTAGAAAGAATAGCACTGCAGCAGGAGAGAAAAATATAAAAATATCCCCCAAATCCTTTCTATGTTTCTTGTGTTTTGCAGGACTGAGCTGTTAATCCAGTACCTCTCTGAGATCTTCAGCGTGGAGCCGTGTTGTGGCTCCTTTCTGGGTAAACAGTGTTGATACATCTGCAGCCACTTATGGAGGTTAAAGGGATCAAGGGCACAGTTTTCCTGCAGGAATGGAAAGTGCATCCCATTTCACATCAGTTTAAATGAGGGTGCTTTGAATCTGTGACCCTTTATTATACAGACATCAACAGGCAGACAGCAGCAGTCTGGAAATGTGGGATTGTAGTGAGCATCCCTCCATCTGGTTGGTTGGCTCAGGGCTCCCTATGCTTTGAATTTGATTTCCCCAAGTATTTGCTCATGTATCCTTGCATGTTCCCGTTGGGAAAACAAAGCACACCCACACCTGGCTCATCTGTGCTGTTTCTTTCAGTCATTTCGCCCCCACCTTTCAAAGTTTTCCATGTGAAAGTTAGGTGGGAAGCAGGGTAAAATTGTGGTTTGAAGCAAACAATAATTTCAAGTGATCCCAAAGGGGATGTTCATTTTTGTTAAGTTGAAAAGAAAAAAAAAAAAGCCCTTTTTAAATGTTAATTTTAATCAAAAGTGAAATATTTATTAATCCTGTTCCAAGCTTTTAGACACTGGAAATAATTTAAGTGTGTTTGAGAGCAAAACATCACTGAATTAAAAAAAAAAGTTTTACTTTAAATCTTAAAAAGCAGATTTGGGGTGGTTGATTTATTTTGTCATTTGGCTGGTGATGGGAGAGAGTTGAATCCCTGTAGTGAATTTTACATGAGCCTTTAGAAATGCTTTTATAGAAGACAGAGAAATTCTTGTGCTACAACCTCAGGTCCTCCACAGATTGCTCTCCCAGGCTCACAACACATTTAAAGACACAAAAATTCAGAGGCTTTGTGGTACGTGATTAGTTCAATACTTTGTGAAGTGCTCGAGCCTTGAAAGATGAGAGAATGGATAGAGCTTGGAGAGCAAATCCTATAAGTTTTGAAGATTAAGCCATACTAAAAAAAATAATAGAAGCTGTACCCTTCTTTTCATATTTAATGGTAAATTGAAAATTAAATAAGAACTGATTAACTTTTTGGTTGTGCCTTTATGAATGGCTTAGGCTGAATTAGAATCTCATTGCTGCAAAAAGCACCAGTCCTCCCCCCTTTACCTCTAGTCTTTTGTTGTCTCTAACACTAATGTAGGCATCTGGATTAAGGATTTGAGCTCACTCAGAAAGAATCTCATCATAAACCAACATTTTGCATGCAGATCATGGGAAAAGGAAGGGAATAGGCTTAATGGATAACAAAGTTGAAGCAAGGCAAAGCACTGGGAATACCAGTAATGACGGGAAGAGGGACAGGGGCTTCAGGTGGGCTCTTTACTGTGAGGGTGGGGAGGCCCTGGCACAGGTTGCCCCGACCAGCTGTGGCGCCCCATCCCTGGAAGAGTTCAAGGTCAGGTTGGACAGGGCTTGGAGCAACCTGGGTTAGTCCCTGACCATGGTAGGGGGTTGGAACGAGATGAGCTTTAGGGTCCTTCCATCCCAAACCATTCTGTGATTTTATGAAATTTGGAACTCTGCCTGAGTTTGAAAGTAGTCATTCCTATGTTCTGCTTCCCTGTAGGCAGCAGGACCAAACCATCTTCTCATCTACTTGTATGGACAGTCCCCTTCCATGAAGAGTTCAGTCTCTGGGAGAGTTTACTCTCTGGGGTCCTTTCACAGCAGCTTTCTCCAGTTTTGTAGTGGTTTTTTACTGTCATTTACTGCCACAAAGGTCCCTGGCTACCTGTTACCTCAGCCTCTTGTCCACGTAGGTTTATCCTGATGTACAGTTGCTTATCATCTCTCACTGTCCTATCCAAATAAAAATGAACTTTTTTTCTTCTTCCATTCAACCTGGCTAAGACAGTCATGCTTATCAGCTTTATCATAGAATGGTTTGGGTTGGAAGGACCTTAAAGATCATGGTTTGTGATCATTCACAGACAGTCATTAATTCCTTTCCTGCCAATAACGTCCTTCTTCCTTATTTTGTTTTACTCCTAGGTGGAACACTGCTCACAATCTCTGGGGTGGGCTTTAGCCAAAATCCTGCCCTGGTTTCTGTTTCAATGAGCAATCAAACCTGTGCAGTTACTCACTTGGAAGAAGAGAGAATTTGGTGCCTGACCCCACCAGCTGCTAATTTGTCTAATGAAGATTCACAAGACATCTCTGTCAGAGTAAATGTCATCATCAGCAGCAGGTCACTTCAATACGCTCTCTTGGCCAAAAGGATCACCACCTTTAACTACCAAAGAGCTTTGACTCCCCTTGTTACTGTTGTTGAAACAGAAACCACAGATAGCAGCCTACTCTTGAGCATCCAGGGGATAAACATCACTGGATCTGTTGCTAAGCTTGGATACAGTGAATGTCAACTTGAGTTTCAACGTGGCAACAAGTCTGCAATGTTTTATCAGTGCTCTTTGTCACTGAACAGCCTGGAACCTGGGACTTTCCCCATCCAGGTTGTCCACAGGCAGCTGGGATACGCTCACGTGACAGCAAGGCAGCAGGCCCTTACAGTAACTCCAAGGATAACCTCCATATTCCCAGCAAAAGGATCAATCTGTGGTGGGATGTTGCTCACTATATCTGGCATTGCTTTAAAATCCAGTAGGAATTTGGTACAGGTCAACCTGGAGAGTAATTATTCCTGTGAGATCCAGAAGTCTGATAACAATGCCATTAGTTGTGTTGTCCTTCCAGCGTCACATCCTTTGCACTCTCAGGGGCTGGCTGAGGCATCCCGGGTTCTCAGTGTCATGGTGACTGTCAATGGGGTCAGCAGTGTGTGCCTTGGGGACTGTACACTCCACCTCCATGAGCAGTGGACCCCTCTGGTACATTTGGTGACCTGGAAGACCAATGGGACACTCACCTATGTGACAATCAAAGGACAGAGGCTGGCCTGGCCAGGCGACAGCCCCCTGGTACATGTGAACAGCCACACTGTCTGCAAGGTGACTTTCTGGAACGAGGCCATCGTGGAGTGCCAGACAGCCTGCCTTGCCCCAGGGGAGCACAGCATTTCCATATCCAACAGGAAAAGTGGGAATGCTTGCTTTAGGGAGACATCGAGGGTCCTCCCCATCCTGCCTCGGGTGGATCGGTTCTACCCACAAAACTTCAGCACCAACGGGGGAGGTCTGCTCACCTTGGCGGGCTCAGCACTGAAAGGGCAGAGAACAACTTCTGTTCTCATAGATCACCACCCCTGCCACATCCTCAGTGTCACCTGTGCCGCTCTCCAGTGCACGGTGCCTCCGGGTAATGGTACCAGAGCTCTGAGTCTGAAAGTAGATGAACATTTCTATTACCTTGGAACAATAAGTTACAGCGAGGAGTTTACCCCAGCTTTCCTCTCACTTGTTGCAACTGGTCTCCTTCTAACGATGACAGTGTCACGGATCACAGAGAGGGACACCACGCATGTGTTTATTGGAGACTTTGCTTGTAGTGCTGTCACCATCGCTGGCTCTGTGTTGCAGTGCTCAGCTCCTCCGCTCCCTGTGGGTGAATATCCTGTGCTGGGCCTGGATATCCCCAGGGGCTGGGCTTCCTCCAACCTGATGTTCACCTCTCAGCTGACAGTGACAGCTGTGACTCACAACTGGGGTAAGTCATGGAGGGTGCTGCGTGAGGGACTGCAGTGACAGGCTTTTTTTGTCATGAAAGCAAAAAATATGAATACAAAAAATTACTTTTATTGACAGCTGCCTGTCAGGATCTGTCTGAAATCCCCTTTTCTGTCCTTTCCCAAGGTGGCCTGAGTGGAGGAGCAGTTTACCTGTATGGAAGCGGGTTTTCCCCCGGGAAGACTTTGGTCACAGTCTGTGGCACCAACTGTGAACCTTCGGCCAAGATGACCGTGACTGAGCTGAGCTGCCTTGTCCCACACTTACATGGTCAGTTAAAGCACAAAACCTGTCATTTTTTTAAAAATATATCCCCTAAAACCCTAGCTTGACCCAAAAGGGAGGGTACCAGTGTATCTCATCCAAGGGGAACAGAGAGCAGCCCCGGAGAAAGGAGGGAAGTCAACACAGTGTTGGCAAAGTTTGGACTTGATGATCTTGGAGGTCTTTTCCAACCTTAATGATTCCACGGTTCTATGACTTCTGTTTTTTGATCTCGGTCTGAAGATAGATGGTGTCAGGGTGAGTTTTTGTGTCAATGGCCACGGACACTGCACTAGATCCACCATGTGCTCGTGGTCACACGTGCTTTGTGGGTGTGCATGAAATATGCACAACATCAAGGTTTCCTTGTGGCAGTTATTCCTTGGGAAAGCTCTCTCACATAAAATGTGCCTGTGGACTGTAGGGTTGGGTATCTGAGCACCTCTTGACCATCATGACTATCGTAGCTAATTGAACTCCCTTAAATGCCTTTTCTTCTGAGGAAATGGCCTCAAGGTGCACCAAGGGAGGTTTAGATTAGATGTTAAGAGGTTTTTTTTTCACAGAAAGTGCTTAGTTGTGATAGTTGAGGATATGGTTTAGTGAGGAACACGGTGCTGGGTTGATGGTTGGACTTGATCTTAAAGGCCTTTTCCAGCCTCAATGATTCTACAGTACTGTGGCCCCACACATTTTGTGTTTTGGCTGCATTGTGGGAAAACCTCAGTGGGGTAAAGGGCTGGGAGGAAAGGAGCGAATGACTGGAAGAGTGAACAAATGATGTAACATGGCCAGTTCTTACCTTTGGAAAGCTGGAGATGAGGATTTGAATTCCTTGAGAGCAAGATGGGAGCATCCTCCTTAACTGGAGACTGGTAGCATGGGATGAATCCATGATCTCCAACTTTCTCAAAGAGAGAAATAACCCTGCCTCAGCTTTGGAGCAAGCTCTTCAAAACGGGCATTTTCTGGGATAAGACATGCTTCCTCCCTTTCTTACTGGAAGCACAGAATTAGGGTGTTAAAATCTGAAAAAGGCAGGATTTTAGGACTCTCAAATCTCATATGAGACATATACCATTCCCCAAATGCTGAACATGGAGCACCTTAGTGCTTGACTTCTTGGTGGAGTCCCCATCCCTGGAGGTGTTAGAGAAACACCTGGACATGGCACTCAGTGCTCTTGTCTCGTTGACAAGGTGGGGATCGGTCACAGGTTGGACTCGGTGATCTTGGAGGTCTTTTCCAACCTAAAGGATTCTGTGAATCTGTGATTCCAAACCTTGGAAGTGCAACACTTCAGCTCCCTTCACAGCTCTGAAGCTTGAAGAACATCTGGAGGTCTAATGATCATGTGATCAAATCATCAGTGATCAAAGATCCATGACCTCTCATCCTTCATGGACATGGAAGAAAGGTGTCAAGTGAGAGTGTTCTTCAGGATGAGTTTCCAGGGTTTTGCTCAAAGGTATGTGGAATCTCCATCCTCCAAAATAATCAGAACTTGACTAAATTAGTTGTTGAGAAACCAGTCCAATGTGAAATTTAACATTCTTTTGAACAAGAGTTGTGACAAAAGGCATACAGGTGTTCTCTTCAGCCTCACTTATTCCAAAATTCTATATTTGCTCATGTCATTTTGAACAGTTTCTTTCATAGAATCACAGAATGATTGGAAGGGATATTAAAGATCACCTAGTTCCAACCCTTATCCATGAAGAACGCTGACAAAAATGTAAGGAAAAAAACCCTGGGGCTTTAAAACCCAACCACAAGCACTCAAAAGGAGACACCAAGAAGTCATAAGGGCTCAATTTTCTTCATTTTAAACAAGATCCAGGCACAACCCACAAAACTGCTTGTTATTTTAAAAAGAAAAAAGACATGGTGCTGTAGTACTGAAAAAAATTTATCAGAGCACTACACGGCAGTCCAGTTATTGCAGGGAGAATAGCAAAATAAAACGTAATCAAATTGATCCAAAGTGTGAAAACATTAATAACCGTGTTCAAAATTCACTGAGTGGTTGGTGGGAGAGGGAGCCTGGGGAAAACCATCTCACAGGCAGGACCACGATGCTTATTCCTGACGCTAGATGTCAGTAAGGGAATGCTGATCGTTCCTTGTGTTTCTGAGGAGGAGATGCAAAGGATGTGTTGCCTCACTAACCAAAGGCAGAGTTACAATCCCTCTCTCCCCTGCCCTGGGTTTTGCAGCTTTGTCAGTCTCACCAGTTGAGTTGCAAAAACGTTAATTAAATATTTACAAGAAAATATCTTTTTTTCTTGCCTTAAAAAAAAAAATAAATTGTTTGCAGGCTGCTCAAATCTGTGTTTGTCAGGCCATTTGAACACTCTGAGACAGCTGTATTCAGCCTTTGCACTTTTACATCTGGCACAGGTGAATCTGTATATAGAGGAAGATGCTTTCCAGAGAGTATTCCACTTAATATTTAAAGAGTCACCCCCACACCACTACATTTAGGGTAAGAGTGGATGTGTTAAGTGCGGTTAGTCCAGCCTCACCTCATGTTTTACACACTGCTGTTTGCCCGAGGAATTTTGCCACTTGGCACTCACACATCCAGTGCTCAGACCTTTCTTTTACTGCCTCATCCCTGTGGGAGAGGTGGCAAAGCCAATTCAGGGATGCAGGACCACGAACCATGAAGGAATGGGAGGGATAGGTCTGTGGTGCCCCAGGGCCCCTTCGGTGGCTCACGCAGGTTGGACGCTCGTGTGACATTTCCCGGCTCTGGTGGCCCAACGGGGCGATGTGAAGTGTTTAAGCTGCATTTCTTCTGTTACTGTGTCCTGTGAAGCAGAAACACCTCCCCTCTGGCACTGTGGGATGTCAGGTGGCAGCTGCCTGCCCTGGGGTTTCAGCACTGGGTCTTGTTGTGTCTGGCCTGCTTAAGATTAGAGATGTTCACGTGGGAATCCCCAACTGGTTCCTGTAGCTTGCTCATGTGATCAGACCCAGAGGGCAAGGCTCTGCAGGTAGGAAATGTGACTTCTTTCCCATCAAACAAGCAGTTTTCCAAGAGATGAGGAATTGATGGGCTCAGCAGGATCCATCCATAAGCCTGTCCCACAGAGTCTTCCTTAGGAATGGGTGTTGAGCAGGCTCGCAGCAAGGTTTTGGTTTGATCATTGGTGAGAGCTGGGCATGTTCTTGGCACTAGGAATGGGAGTGCAAACCTAGACTTGTTTGTGGAAACTGTTGTCTTTTGAAAGATGCAGAAAAATCAGTTCAGAACAGAGCTAAAATATGAGTTTCATCCCTAAAGCTTAAAAAAAATTAACAAAATTAAATAAAATTAGCAAAACCACATGACATTCAAGGAAAACCAAAACAAAGAGAAAAAACTGACCCATGAGTCTTTAGAAGTTTGGTAAGGAGAGATAATTGACAGGATCACCAACCCTGGAAGTGTTCAAAAGCTGTGTAGATGTAGCACTCGGGGACATGGTTTAGTGGTAGGTTTGGCAGTGCTGAGGGAATGGTTGGACTTGATCTCAGAGGGCTTTTCCAACTGAAATGATTCTATGATCCTGAAAGCTCTTCCCTTCTCTTTATGCTCATGCTGAAGCACAGTTGATGAATGCAAATACAGCTGTGGGTTCTGCTCAGCTCGGGTTAAATTTGCAGAACACATGGTTAATGTCTGTGGAATTGAGTTGTGCTCCTGTGAAAGATGGGGAGACCGGTGGGAAGCTCGAGGCAGGTGAGAAAATAACTGAACATTCCTCTCAGGTGATATTAGGGTAGGTACCATATATAAATTTTGCAGTAAGCCAGTATCTGAGATTGTAAGTTTGACTTTGGGGTGAGAATAAGGAAGGTACCTTTAAAAGGAGTTGAACCGATAAGATCCATCAGGGTAAAAGTTGAGCCTGATTGGCCTGGTTGCATCAGCGAGCTCGGGGGATAACAAGTCTGGCTTTAGGTCTTTTTGATGTAGCAGCTCTTGGGATCTTTGTTAGGTAGGTAGGTTCAAGTTCTGAACCTACCAATTACCAGATTCCACTGGTAAAAGCGGACTTTTAAGGATGAGGATTTAAATTAGAGGCTAGAAATGAGGCTGGCTGAAAAGGATGAGAGACATGGGTTGGTGGAGCTTTTTGGATGGGGCAAGAGGAGAGAGTGGAGTTAGTTTTGGTTGTGAGAAGAAGATGCACTGGGCCAGGACCCAGGGTGACTATAGCCAGAGGAATGGGGTGATTTGTATGAGCAAATATAGAAGAAATGAAGAAGACGTTGTGGCAAATGACACCTTAGTAGTAGTCAGGGTCTCTGATGTTTATTGTGGGCATCAAACCAAAGGATCCAAAGGGTCCCTTCTATCTTTCAAATCCAGAAATGAATTAAGAAAGGGGGAGAATAAAGCATATTGATTACATGGCAGGAATGTTCTGACAGTGAGATCTATCAGGTAGTGGAATAGAGGCTTGAAAGCCACCTCTTGGGACTTCTGAAACTCGACTGTGTGAAATGAATGTCTCCCAGGGAGCAATTCTTCATAGGCAGAGGCTGGACTTAATGACCTTAACAAGTCTCTTTTTTCCTCGCCCTTTTATTAACTTATTTTTTTTTAAATCTCCGTCTTCCCTGCTAAGCACATGTTAGTGTTGTGCTCTACAGTGAGTGGTGGATAACTGGGGATGTGTGGTTTGGCACCAGGACTCCTTGGGCAGTTCTTCAATCAACCCACAGCTGCCCTTGGAACCTCCTGTAGGTTTTAGCCTCATCACATGTCCAGCAGTTGTTATTAAACAGTGACCCAGAACAAAGCCCCTGTGCTGAGCAGCCCAGGATACTGGATTAAACCAGAGTACCCCTCAAAGCCAGGGTTGGGGGCAGTCGGTCCCTAACCCGTTACCAACATGCAGAGATTTGGCTGCCATTGTGTCTGATCTCAAAAGAGAAGCTGTAAAGGGCTGAGTGCTTTCATCTCAGCCATGGGATTGCAGGTTTTATCTTGATAGGGAATATAAAGCATAAAGAAGCTTCATTCTGGGGTTTGAACACTAACCAATTAAGCAGGCAGAAGAACTGTGCCCCAGAACAGGTAGAATATCCTTTTAGGACATGCTAAAAGTGTGTTGAAATCTTTATTTGGTATTTTTTGCTGCTGTTGTGGCAGGAGACAATGACATCAATAATACCAAGGGATATTTGTGTTTCATGGTCAGAGGAAGGAGAATTGAGAAGCCAAGACATCCTCCTAACTGAGAAAAGATATTAAATCCTCTGGGAGCAGAGGAATAGGGGGACCTTGGAGATCCTCAAAGAAGGAATAGGAAAAAGACATAATCTCTAAGAGTGGTGTCTCCATCAGCTGGACAGATGTAGGGTGTGGAGATGAGATTCTTTCCTCCTTCCACCTTAGAGAGAGAAAGTAATTCTAAGTTTGATTCTGGGGTGTGTAGATTAAAAAGGGTTTGCTGGGATTTTGCTTTCATTGATCTCTTTATAGCCCTTTGTAACCATGTTCTCTAACTTATATTTTATAAATTAATACCTTTGTTTGCCTGGTTTGAGTTAAAAATTATTTCAGCTGTTGGCAGGATACAAGGCTCCATATTTCTACAGGCATTGGGATGAGGGCACTGGAACAAATCAGAAATGCCCAATTTCCACATTTTGGGGATATCCAAAGAGTGACAGGCTGTTCTTCTGAACCCTAAGGGCTGTGCAGGAAACACCTTCTGGTGACCTACATGAGCCAGGCAAGTTCTTTGACAGCAGCAAAATAGTGTTGAAAATAGTCATGTACTGGGATTCTAGGAATAATTTTCAACATTCATCCAGAAGTAAGAGTTCCACATAGGAAAATTCTGCCATGTTTTTTCCAAGACCAAAAAGAAAACCAAAACCTTCCTGCAATAAATTGATTCTGCTGCAGGTTGTTGCAAAGGCGAGTTCTTTGTAGCACTTACTTCTCTTGGGTGGTATTTATTTGTCAAAACACAGATATCTACTGCTGCTTAAAATGTCCCTGGAGTGGCAACCTGGCCTCAAGAAAGGCACAAGGCTTTTGTGGGAGACATAGAACATCTGAGGTGGGTCTAGACATAATTTCTGGACGATAATAGCAAAATATAGACATGGTGCCATCATTCCTTTAAGCTTCTCTGTCTGTTCCTCATCCTGTTTAGATGTAGGTCTTCGAGGCAGGGGTTGTGTTTGACTGTGTTTGAATGGGTGCTGATCAAAAGAATTGCCACTGGATTTGGGGAAGAAAAGGGATTAAGCAAATTGGAAAATTTGTGAAGATGTGGTTAACCTTTTTTTTTCCTCATTCTAAATCCAGAGAAGAAAAATACAGTAGAACTGTGAATTCTCTGAAGTTCAGAGAACATGAAATGCTAGATTTTAATATTTCAAAAAACACCTGAAACATTAAACAGTTATAAACTCTTCAGAAATACCCCATATGAAATAATCATTTGTAGCAAAATGTGCTTAATATTTTAACAGAGGAAATAGAACATTTTCATATTTTTACAATTTCAAACCACATTTTTCAGAATTGCTTAGGAGACAAGACACTCATTGGCAATGACACTTTTGCAGCAAACAAGGTGCCTTTTGAACAAACTGGAACTTAAAAAAGCAAATAAAAACCCCCCTTTTTTGTAAATTCCCATTGATTGCATGTTCCTGATGCTTGAGAAACACTCTTGGATGCTGCAGTACAGACTGTTACACTGTCCACAGACCTTTTCAGGAGTTCATCACAACTGTTTGGTTAATTCAAGACTACTGAAAATTGTCCAAAAGTCAGGGTTTTGAGATAAATAGTTTTAATGTCTGTCATGGTTTAAGGCTTGAAGGATTCCTTTTTAAAATTATTAAAACCAAACATTTCAACTTAATCTGAACTTCAGTGAGACTTCCTAATACTATTTTTTTTTAGCATTTTTTGGTCTGGATTTAGAATAAGAAAACATGATTTCTGTTCACAGAATCACGGAATCATTTAGGCTGGAAAAGACCTCCAAAATCATTAAGTCCAACCTGTGACCAATTCCCACCTTGTCAACCAGCCCAGAGCACTGAGTGCCATGTCCAGTCATTCCTTGAACACCTCCAGGGATGGGGACTCCACCACCTCCCTGGGCAGCCCCTTCCAATTCTTGACAACCCTTTCCATGAAGAAATTCTTCCAGGTATTCACACCACTTGTCCATTAAATGCATCTCAAAGAAAAACAGCTACTCCCATCACACTTTTCACCACATCCACCAAGTCAAACTGTGACTACATCTCAAGATTCCACCTTGCTCACACCAGTTCTCCAGGAGCCCTCCAAGCTCTGTCAGTGCTTCCATGAAACCTGTTTCTGGATTTTGAAGTTGTGAGAGACATTAAGTTGTCACATCTCCTTGGTAAAAAATTTGTGCCTTATGCCTGGTCTGTAAACCATGGTCTGTAAGCCATGGTGTGTCTTCCCCAGAAGAAATGTCCATGCTCTTATTTAATCCCTTATGTCATCTCCTCCTGGACAGAGCAATTTGATCCCGAAGACCATCCTGATGATCAGCACACAGCGGAGGTTACGTGCTTGCTCTCACAAAGGAGCAGCATGAAGACCTACTCATCCTCAAAAAGGATGCACCTAAAGAGAGGCTGGGTGCACATCAGGAATCAAAGAATCATGGAATGGTTTGGGTTGGACGGGACCTTAAAGCTCATCTAGTTCCGACCCCCCTGCTGTGAGCAGGGACACCTACAGTGACACAAGTCAGTAGTAAAATACACTCAGTATCAGTGGCGTGTTGGCTGCTTTGGGTTATTTCTTCCCTCTCCTGTCTTTGCAGCTTCTTTGGCCACTCTCTGTGGCCTGACACATTCTTCTGCTGACTGCAGAGAAGACAGAGCCACCTTCATTGAATGTGATGTCCAAGTCACAGTGGGTCCCCACCAGCAGAGAGGATCTGTGTCCTACCTCTATGTCTGTGAGGACAGACCCCCTCGATGGCACCACAGGGACACCACCCCACCCCAGAGGTGGTTTGCTGGACTCTTTGCCAGGTTAGTGCTGTACCTCTCCAACAGCTGGGTGACTCCATCCATGAATAACATCCCCCAGATTTTATTTTACCTTTTGCAGAATTGGTCCCTGCCAAATGATGGGCTGAAGGATCAAATTCCAAGGGAGTGGCCTGAAGTTGTGTCGGGGGAGGTTTAGGGTGGATAATAGAAAAATTCTTTTCCCCCAGAGGGTGTTTGGGTAGTGGAACAGGCTTCCCAGACACCTGACTACAGCACCAAGGCTGCCAGAGCTCAAGGAGCATTCGCACAATACTCTCAGGCACATGGTGTGACTCTTGGGGATGGTCCTGTGCAGGGTTGGACTCAATGATCCTTGTGCATCCTTTGTGGATCCCTTCCAACTCAGCATATTCTGTGAAATTCCTAATTCTTAGGTTGATGCCAATAGAGCAATTTAGCCTTGAGACCACTAGAGAGCTCCGCTGGGTTGTGAAATTCATTCCTTGTGCCTATCAAAGCATCTCTACCCCCCTACTTCCCTCCCGTCTTTAAAGTGTTTGAGAGACATCAGAAAATCCATCTCGTAAACAGCCTGCTTTGTTCCTTCTTAGGTTTTAATATTTATCTTCTGATCCAAAGCAACATCTGGTGAATGCCAATGGGAAAAAAGATTAGGCATTATGAAAAGCAGAAGCCTTTTTTTTCCTACTTTCCCCCCCCTTCTTTTTCCCGCCAACCCCCCCATCCCCATCCTTCCTCTCTCCAAGCAGTTTCCCAAGTAAAGAGTCACAGAGTAAATTCATCAGGCTGTGCAATATTTGCTCAGCAAGGGTGCTCAGGCACTTACTTATGGCTCAGGCTTTGCAAATCCAAAGCCAAGTTGTCCAGGAGTATAACCTGGGACTGTTGTCTTTGACGGCACAGTGGGGATTTATATCTGCAGGGCATTTACTTCCAGGAGTGAGAGAGATGTCTGAATTAGGGAATAAACAGATGAATCACAGAATGGTTTGAATTGGAATGGACCTTAAAACTCATCAAGTTCCAACTCCCTGACACGGGCAGGGTCACCTTCCACTGGAACAGGTTGTTCCAAGCGCTGTCCAATGTGGCCTTGAACACTTCCAGGGATGGGACATCCACAGCTTCTCTGGGCAACCTGTGCCAGTGTCTCATCATCCTCACAGTAAAGAATTTCTTCCTAATACCTAACCTAAATCTCCCCTCCTTCAAATTAAGGCCACACCCCTGTGTCCTATCATTCCATTTCTTTGTGAAAAGTCCCTCTCCAGCTTTCTTGTAAACCCTCTCTTAGGTACTGGAGTGAGATGACCAAAACTTTCCAAAAGTTATCAAATAAATAGAGAATTAGAACAGTGCTGCAATGAGTTGCTCATGATTTGCTGGACATGGTAAACCCACTCCTGGCTGCTGCATCTTGCCACAGTCCAGGTATTTCAGTGGAATTGCAGAGATTTGGTCCCCATTCCTACCTGATCCTCACATCAAAGCTGGTGTTGTGAGTCACCAGGGGGAGTTCTGGATACCCTGCATTCCTCAGGAAAAAAAACAACTGGCATTTATTTTACAAAGACACAAATTGCACAATTTTTTTAACTTGTTTAAAAATATAAAAAGTAGAAGTCTAAAAATGAAATTAATTAAAAAAAGAAAAAAAAAGGTTTTCACAGTTACAGCACCTACCTGTCAGTCTGTCATTTCTTCCCTATCATTTTTTTAAATTTGACTTAGGTTTCATAAGATCTGGACTTAAGAAAATTCTTGTCAGTTTTGAGAAAATCATTGTCAGGGAGAAAGAAATTATTTTCCTCTTCAGTGGAAGGAAGACAGAATTCTGCCCTGATCTATACAACTGGCCAAGTGTCCAAAGTCACACTGTGCACTGGTAATGTCCTGTAACATCCCAGGAAATGGGGAGGACAGATTTGTTGGGGAAGACAATAGTAGGGAGTCCTAGAGAAAAAAATGCCTAAAATTTAACTGATTTTGGAAAAAAACCCTGAAATTTAACTAATTTTAACTAATTTTCTTCAACCTCTTTCTTATTGTCATCTTTATTGTGCTTATGCTTGTCTTTCAGTTAGAAATTCAAACTTGGGCTCCTGAGTAGTTTTCCAGAGTCTTAATGTTTTTTTCTGGTGTATCTATTTCTAAACTGGTTCTTGCTAAAGGGAAGTGGGGGCAAAGATCTGTTTGTTTTCAAATGAGTTTCCTGATTTGAGAAATCTGGGAAGAAAGAGAGAGATTTAAATCATTCAAACTGACCTATTTCAGCACTTCTGAAAACTTTTTTATTCCACATTTCAGTTCAGAAAAATGTTTCATTTCAAAATATTAATGAAATTTGTACAATGTTAGAAAACTAAAGTGTTCCAACCAGAAAAGAACTATTTGGCGAATTCCTGAAGTAATACACGTTGGTTGCTGTAGTTAATAATAATGACTAACAATGATAAAAATATATATGAATTTAAGTTCTGTGCAAATGCTCAAGAGTTAAGACATTTGTGCTGGGATGGGGACAAAACCACTGAATTAATTAATGGTTTAAGTGCACATTGAATCTCTCCCGTTCTTTCTTACGAATTTTATAGAATCATAGAATGGTTTGGGTTGGACGGGGCCTTAAATCTCATTTCGTTCCAACCCCCTACCCTGGGCAGGGACACCTTCCACTATCCCAGGTTGCTCCAAGCCCTGTCCAACCTGGCCTTGGACACTTCCAAGGATGTGGCAGCCACAGCTTCTCTGGGCAACTTTTTACAGTGGTTTAAATAAATCTTTTCCTTTTCTAGTCTGTGCCACAGCCCATCCTTTATGAACACATAGTGGCAAAAGCATATTCCTTAGAAGTTGCAAGTTTTGCCATTAACAACACCTGTATCAACATACATTCCTGAATTCCCTTTAATAATTAATTCCTTTTATAACTTTTCCTTTAATCGCTGCAATTTGTGGACAGTTTTCCAGCATCAGTGTTTCAGGATGTGGTTACATGACGACAGGAGGGAACCTCTGTTTGCTTACAAGCAAAGCTTGTTTATTTAAAAAAAACAATCAAACAAAAAAACCGTGAAAATCACTCGAAGGTCCTTGTATTGCTTTTAATGTCTGGTAAATTGGGCCCATGCCCTGCATCCAGCCAACCACCACCCCCTTCTGCCTTTGAAACTGTTGGTAATT
This sequence comes from Neopelma chrysocephalum, assembly GCF_003984885.1. Classification (NCBI taxonomy): domain Eukaryota; kingdom Metazoa; phylum Chordata; class Aves; order Passeriformes; family Pipridae; genus Neopelma; species Neopelma chrysocephalum. The sequence goes on from NW_020926159.1 coordinate 169,106, forward strand.
TAAAAGAGGCAGTTTTTTCTTGGAGCATTAAAAAGAAATAGTCTGCAGTTTTGAAAGATAACCCAGTCCAGTGAAGGACTGTACAGGACAAGAGCATTTCTCTAAGTGTTGCTATCAAAGGCAAGTGCAGTTCCCTTTGGTTGGATTTTGATTATTGATACAGCAGGGGGAAGAGTTCTTTTATACATAAAGAAAAAGTAACTATTGAAAGGGTTCAGCAACTTGCAGAGGCCTTTTTTAGTAGTACTTTAGTAGTTTCTGATGTGGCTGCTTCATTTAACACTTTAATCTTCAAAAAAGGTCAATAAAAGCGTGGTCAGAGCAGGGCTTTGTCTGTAGAATGAGCTGCTGCATCCAGCATGAAAGTTTGAAACCTTCAGGGTCATCAGACCATCCTGATCATCACCTTCCCAGCAAAGCTCTGAGTCCTGGCTTTCCAGCCGGGTCAGTTTTGGTAGAACTTTGGTCAAGGGAGGTGATTCTCCCTCACTCTACTCTACTCTCATGAGGCCCCATCTGGATCACTGTGTCCAGCTCTGGGGTCCCCAGCACAGGAAGGACATGGAGCTGCTGGAGCGAGTCCAGTTGAGGCCACCAAGATGATCAGAGGGATGGAGCAGCTCTGCTCTGAGGAAAGGCTGAGATATCTGGGACTGTTCAGCTCGGAGTAGAGAGAGCTCTGGGGAGACCTCAGAACACCCGTCAGTACCTAAGGGGGCTCCCAGAGAGCTGGAGAGGGACTTTGGACAAGAGCCTGGAGTGACAGGACAAGGGGAAATGTCTTCACACTGACAAAGGGTCAATTTTTGCTAGATATTAGGAAGAAATTCTTCCCTGTGAAGGTGGTGAGGCCCTGGCACAGGTTGCCAAGAGAAGCTGTGGCTGCCCCATCCCTGGAAGTGTTCAAGACCAGGCTGGACCAATCTGGTGTAGGGGAAGGTGTCCCTGTCCATGGCAGAGACTTGGAATGAGATGATTTTCAAGGTCCTTCAAACCCAAACCATTCCATAATTCTCACTTTGATACTTCAGCAAATCCTATTACATGGGATCCTGAAGACCTCCGAAAATCCTGGTCCTGCCTCTCTGTTCCTCTATTTTGTTGAGTAAATCACGTTGTCCTTTCCTGAGAGAACTCTGCCCTTTCTTAGCTATTCAGGAAAGTGATGTAATTTCTGAGTCATGTTGGTGTTGCTATCACTCATCTCCTTTCTGCCCTTCTTCCTACAAGCTGTAGGTATGTGTCTGGTTGGTGGGTTGGGGAGAGGAGGGAGAAGGAGCAATGGCCAAGGAATGAATGAAAAGTGACATTGGATTATCCTGTCCTGACCCTGTAGAAATAAATTTAGAAGTTTTCCCCTCATTTTGAATCATAGAATAATTAAGGTTGGAAAAGACCTCTAAGATCATTAAGTCCAACTGTTAACCCAGTACCACCATGCTCACTAAACCATATATTGAATCCTATAGCTCCCCATAATGAAACACTACCAAAATCAGCAACTTTCAGCAGGAAAATCAAGGAAAAAAAATGTTTCTTCCCCACCACTTTTTCTATTACTTCTTCCCCCTTTGCAAGGGGAGGCTTTGGAGCAAATGTCTGCTGGTATAACTGGCACATATATCGAATCTGCTTAGTCTGGGCTGTTAAGTAAGTTTAATTAATTTACTAAGTTAATGTTCCAATGTTAGCAACAAAGCATCGCTGCAATCAGCTGGGTAGCAGGAATTGGAACCCCTAAATGAGCTCATTTTTTCACAGTTGGAATTAGGGACCAGTTAGCCAGTTGTGTGGTTTTTCCAATTTCTCCACTTGCCCTGGGGGAGTTGCAAGTTATTCATTCCCCATTGCTAAGTGTGAGTAAGATGGGGAGGGGGGAGACAGGAGCAAACCCTACTCCATGTAGGAGTCCATCTTTGATCCTAGCACTGCTGATTCCCTCGCTGTTGTCTGCACTTATCTCCCTGCCTTGGTCCTAGAATGGCATTTGCTCCTGTTTTTAATAGTTTGGGGAAGGAGAAAAGCATCACTGAGAGATATTTACTGCATGTATTTTCATCCTGAGTGTGTGCAGATAAAGGGGGGAAAAAAACAAATAAACAATAAAAGAATGGAAACAAAATTACAGAAATTTGCAAAGTTTGACAAATGGTGGCCAGGAGTTGCCACAAGCTAATGGCTTGCAATGATTAATAAGAGTAAAAATAATTGCATTTCATTAAGATTGATGACACCCCATTTAACCTCCCTTCTCGTTTCAGCCCTAAAGTGGAAAGAGATGAAGTTCTCATCTATAATAGCTCCTGTAACATTACCATGGAAACTGAGGCAGAGATGGAGTGTGAGGGAGCTAATCAGCCAATTACTGCCAAGATTACTGAGATATGGAAAAACTGGGGCCAGAACACTCAGGTATAATCAAATCTTTTTTACAGACTGATTCAAACAGCTTAAAATTAAATTTGTAATATTGTGTACATTTAAAGGGGGGCAAGAAAAAAAACAATTTAGGCTGAGCAGCAGCAATATATAATATTAAATGCTTTCCAACTTTGAATAGCAGTTCTAATGCAGCACAGCTGAATTAATGGTTAACTATGGTTAATCATGTATTTTATGAGACATAAATGAGCTTTACCTTATTTTCTGGGCAATATACATCTTTTTTAACACTCTCCTTTTTTATACGAATTCAATTCTGCTTTAAAAGTGTTATTTTCTATTGAGTAGAAATCTTATTCATGAGGTGCAGAGTTTCAGCTCTCTGGCACAGACTTAGCATTCAGCATTTGTACAGCTCTGGTTATATTTGGGTTTTGCTTCTTTTCAGTAGCAGGAGGAAAATGGGACAGTCTTCCCAGTGCAATCTGTGGGTGAAGCAAGAAAAAAAGATATATGCAAAGAGCTGATGACAAAAAGCTGTCATTCCAAACTACCAACATTGTAAGCCTCTGTACTGAAAAATGTTCATTGCAAACCTAAAATGTACTTTTAGATTCCTTGTGGTTTTGCAGAGTTTTTGAGGATGTTGAGCTGAATACTGGGTTGTGCCACCTGTAAGCAGAAATTCAGAGGGGTTGAATATTTCTTGAACACCAAATGTCCCGTTGTCACCATCCTTTCTTAAATGAACAACTCCTGAGGAGTGGTTTAGACCCACCATGTACAGGGCAGTGTGAGGGGGAATAGTTACACACCTGATTTATGATAAAAAACAAATGCTGGTTTTTATCTATTAAATCAAATTATCACACAGTCTTTTTAGTACAGTCACTTAGGAAACTTAAGTTCAGCATCAATGTTAAAGCTACCATGGGAATTTTTAACTCTATCTGCAATATTCCCTGTATTTAAGGAATTTAAATTTAGTCTGCCACCCCAAAAGTATCTGCAGTGTCGTGGCAGAGTAATTTTGGTGCTTTTCCAGCATGAGATTCTCTCTCTGATTATTCTATATCTGACCTATTCTATATGTAGGAGTCTCTGAACACTTCCCCTGTAAATCTACATTACAGGAATGTTTTGCAGCTGAGTATACTACAATACGATTGCTTTCCTTCATTCTGTTAAGCCTGTCCTTGGTCTGTGAAGGAATGTCATACGTAGCCTGTTACCTATTAGTGTTTGTTTGCTCATCAGCCTTGTTAATTATTGTGTCAGAAACATGCCCAGCTAAGGAGAAAATCAACCCCAGAAAAATTGCTAGTTGGTTGTTGCAGGAGGCCAGGAAAGGGAAGAGATATTTTCTTATATGAATCCTTATATTCATATTTTCCTTCCCAAGTGGGATAAGAGCATCTCTACAGCCCCAAAGCCTGATTTTGAGCATTACAGGGGCATTACCTGCTGCTGGCTGTGATCTGAGCAGCTCAGCTGTGTCACAGGTCCTGTAGAGGATCACAGGTTGTCTTTTGACTCAGGAGGGAGCAAGGATAGGAAGAAGTAGCGAGACTTGTCCCTGCTATGTTTTTTCTGCTCAGAGTAGGGAAAAATCAAGGAAGTCCTAAGTGTCCTGAATGAAGAAATTCATTCAGAGCAGGATGAAAACAGCAGCACTTTAGATCTGGGATTTGCCGCTGCTTAATGAACCCAGTGGGCACTTGGAATCATTTTATCCCTCTTCCCAAAACTGGCTTGGGTGAGCAGAGGTGGATGGGTGGGGAGTTCAGATAAATGGTTTCAATTTTGGTCCCTTTCTAGCTGACAGCATCCCGTTAAGATTTACGACCTGGTGCAGCGTGTGCCTGCTTCACTGTGGAGGTTTAAATCATGTCATGGGAACTGGCCTTACCTTTCCAGTGGAAAAAATGGTCCCCAGGTTCAGCACTAAGCAGTGAAATGCATTAATAGCACCACGTGCCTTAGGATAATGGTGCTATTAGCAGGCAGCACAACTCTGTGTACAAGTAATGGGGTTGCATCTCTTTATAATAACATCTGGCACTCCTATTGCACACTTATGCAAGGATCTCAAAGCACTCCATAAAAAATGGGCATGATCCATGGTTGTTCCCAGCACAGCTGCACTGCTCAGTGATTTGTTTTCTGCTTCTTCTTCTGCCAGCTGAGGGATGACCAGGCAGGCTGAGAACACAGCCCAGGTGGGCTTTCTGGGAGGGTTTGGGCAGGGATGGTTGGATGGGGGGTCTTGGTCTGTTCAGCCTGGAGAACAGGAGATGGAGGGGAGACCTCACTGCAGTTACAACTTCCTCGTGAGGGGAAGAGGAGGGGCAGGCACTGAGCTCTGCTCTGTGGGGACCAGCGACAGGACCCAGGGAATGGCCTGGAGTTGTGTCAGGGCAGGTTTAGGTTGGATATTAGAAAAAGGGTGGTTGGGCACTGAACAGGCTCCCCAGGACAGTGGTCATGGCCCGAAGGCTGACAGAGCTCAAGGAGCATTTGGATGATACTCTCAGGCACAGGGTGTGACTCTTGAGGATGGTTCTGTGCAGGGCTAAGGGTTGGACTCAATGATCCTTGTGGGTCCCTTCCAACTGAGCATATTCTGTGACTGTGTGATGATGGAGCAGGATTAGCTCCAGGATAGCATTGTAAGCAAAAAGAGGTGATGTAGAATGGATGACAGAGGTTTATACTGTCAAGAGTGTGGAATGAACAGGCACTGGCAAGAAGAGAGAACAGCCTTGGCTCAGAGCAGAAAATAAATAAATAAATGTAGAAGATTGGTTCTGGGAACTTGAGCCTAAGGGATACAAGTGGTTATGGTACCAAGGCTGCCAGATTTCAAGCAGTGTTTGGACAATGCTCTCAGCCATATGGTGGGATTCTTAGAGTTGTCCTGTGCAGGGCCAGGAGTTGGACTCTATGATCCTTGTGGGTCCCTTCCTACTCAGGATATTCTATGATTTTATGATGCAAATTTTAGGGTAAAGTAATTTTTCCATCAGTTTTATTAAATGCATAATAGGACCTGTTCATATATCTCAAAATGATAAGGAAGAGATTATTGTGATGAATGGATTTGGTGGGTTGAAAACGAGGCAAATGTAGACTGTGAATGCGAAAAAGTTTGACATCAGTCTCCTGGTGGGAGAATGCTGGGCAGAAGCTCCAGAGGTGCTGGGAAGGAGCACGGTGGTTGTATGAAAGAGGATGGGTAAGATGGTGACCTCTTCCAGGTCTGTGTTTCTGTGATGCTTTCAGCAACCCTGTTACCAATAGTTCATTAAAGATGTTTGTACTTTGAACTTTTATTGTCTTAGATAGACAGAAGCTCCAAGTACTAGAGGGTTGTTGTACCTGGATACAAACTCTTCATAGATGGATTTTTGCCCATTTCCTTAATTCCCTTTTCCACCAATAAATGCATATAAAGTTCTATTTTAATGAAAATTAAGAGCTTAACACTATATACCTTAATTTTTGGATGATCTGTGTGAGATTTGCCTAATTCTGCAGGGAAGAGAGATCTTTCACCTCTGATTTCAACATTTTTACTTGGAAATTTGGCTTGTAGTTATCATCAAAAATCAGAAAGTTATTTTTTGAAAACGCTGGCTGTCCTCTTCATGTTGCTCCCTTGAGTCAGGCACTTGAATTTGCTGTATAGATTGAATCCCTTCAAAAACTTTTGGGCAGAATCCTCAGGAAAACAGCTGCATTTTCTGGCAGGTTCCACAAAATCTGGTCTCTGAGCTGTTGCTTGTGTGAATCAAAGAATTGCTGAAGTTGGAAAAGACCTCCAAGAATATCAGGTCCATTGTTACAGTCTGAGCTGGGCTCAGCTCAGGATCTAGAGGACTCCCAAAATTTCTGGGAGTTTCAAGTTGCTCTCTGGACATCTATGAGTTTCATGGCAGACTTAATGAAATTTGAGTTCAACTTGGACTTTTCTCAGGGTCTGGTTTGTGGCCCACTATCCCCCAGAGAATAGCTGTTATGATTTTCTTTAGAAACTGATTTAAGCTCTTGTCTCAGCTTAAGTATTTGAAGTATTTTTGTCCTGTATGACTTAATTAGGTCACTTGAAGTAAGCAGCAGGCCTCTGCCCCACTGTTGCATTCAGCATCATTAGTGTTTGTAACTTGCTCTGTTATTATCTGAGAAAAGTTGCACAATTATTTTTTCTATTGGTATATAATGCAATTTAGCCTTCTGAAAAGAGAAGGAGGGAAAAAATCCAGCACTGATTGTATATCCCACAGGACTTAATTAGCTCACAGCTTCACGATACACTGGATAATGGGAAGATGTGAATTAAATAATGAAAGGGAAAAGAGAAGTTCTAATGCTCACTCAGTACCTGTCCACTTCCACCTTGGCTGCATAATGAGATGTCAGTACCCTGACACTGATGAGACATGCAAAACACACCCACAACACATGTAAAGGATGCTCATGGGAAGGTCTGACCAGGCTCGGGTGGCTCTGAACCCATTATGCTTAGTGAGCCTTCAGATTATTATTCCGGATCACTGGACCAGACCTAATCATCATGCAAGGAATGCTGTCTGAGCCATGTTTCCCTGCCCAGACTCCCCCTTCTCCTCTGGCCCAGATGGGTGATATAATGTTCAGTGGAGGGCAGATGCCACGGATATTAAGTCGGTCGTGGGGAAGCTGAACTGGTATCCTGGTGAATTCTCTACAACCCAACCCTCGAGGGCTTCCTATTAAGGAATAGAAGGCTAATAAAAAATAACTTGCTAGATAAAAATGCCATCCTGGATTATGGCTCTGCCTGGGTGTGCTGTGCTGCCTTGAGTTTGTTTTTAAACAGAGCATTAAGGGAAGGTCTTGAGATTTAAGGAGCAGCTCAGAGTACTGAGGATATGTGAATTCGTAGCTTGCTGATTGATAGTGGGATAACTGATTTGTTCGCTCCTCATAAATGAAAAAAAAAATGAAAAAACCCGCAAAGGCTGTGTCTGAGATATGTACAGTCACCTAAGAGATCCTTGCTGTTCAACTTCCACCTAAAGTAACCAGGACTCCCTTGGATTCCTCTGCAGATCTTAGAATCACTCCTTTCCTTCTTTTTTTTTTGCCCTTTTTTTCCCCTGCTTAACATCTGTCTGGATACCACAAGATTTGAAGGTGAAGAAGTAGATGACATTGCTTCAATCATTGGAGATATCTGGTACTTTATAAAGTTGGCAAATCCTAGGCAGCCTTTGGGGAGCATGAAAGGCTCTCTGGAAGTCCAGAGCACTCTGGGCATAAAGGGCTGTTACTTTATTGTTCACAGCAGGACTTGATGTCAAACCATAGAATGGTTTGGAGTGGAAGGAACCTTAAAGATCATCTCATTCCAAACTCCTGGCATGGGTAGGGTCACCTTCTACTATCCCAGGTTGATTAGGGCCCCATGCAGCCTGGCCTTGAGTACTTCCAGGAATGGGGCATGGATGAAACATGCTGCCTGTGAGGATGGCCTCATCCTGGTCTGAGTGGGAGCCTGTGAATGAGTCCTGGCACCCCATGCTGGTAGAAGTCAGATTTGTGCTCCCTCCCCCTTGGTGGAAGGGAAGAAGCAGTTCCATTTGTCCTGCATCAAAATGTTTTGGACATGGATGTTAGAGGGTACTTCAAGTCTGACCTTTTCACCTTCCTTGTCTTGGAGCAGAAAAGCTTGCAGGGGAAGCGACAGAACAGGTTCCAGCTTGATAAGGAGTTTGTTTGGAGGGGATTAATAAAACAGCTGCCCTCTTCTCCACTTGAGGGAGAATTATAATACAACATAATATTTTATTCCTGTATATACCTTTAGAGAGTGCAAAACACCAGTACCCTTTATCTGACCATAAGGATCACATCTTGCTGGGACTTGGGAATACTTTTGTTTGACTTGTTAGCGAGTATCCTGATAGAACGTGACTTTATGGTGTCTTGGGCTGTGAGCAGGGTTCCTGAATTCTTTGGCCAAAAATAACCATGTCATGCAGAATGGGACATCAGGAGTAGGACTAGATGAAACTCTTCTCTAATATTTTGTGTGTATTTTCATAAATGTGCACTTTTAACAGCCAGCATCTTCGAATTCACTATTTTCTTAACCTGATATCTTGATCACAGTGTTATTCTCAGAAGGAGGTGGGGAATGCAATGAAACACACCAAGCTTCACAGAAAGGAAGCGGAGCGGTGCATAAAAAAACTAAGGAAAATAAACCCACCGAGCCAGTGTTGGGGTGCAGATGCTATCGGAGCAGAGAGGTACCAATGCAAGGTTGTTAAGATGTAGAGAACCAAGATGGCCTCCCCGGTAACCACAGGCAATGTGAAGAGATAAATGGTTGACCCGAGCCCGTGTCAGCCTAGGATTGATGCCACTATCAGCCCTAGTGCCTTTGCAATGATTTTTTAAAAAATCTCTGATAGAGTGTGTTATCTAGTTACTGGCACGAGGGCAATGGCCTGGAGGCAGCGAGGAGGAGGGGGGAGGAAGAAGGAGAGGAGGGGAGAGAGAGAAAGAAAAAAAGGTCATTCTAGGAGGACAATCTCTGTAGGACTAAACGAGAAAATAAGGGCCTTGTTTTGTAAAGGGGGAGGTAAATAAATAAATAAATAAAAGAAAAAAGTAGCTGCTAGGTGTGTGAGGAAAGGATAGACAAAATTGCTTCTCTTCCTTTCTCTGTTTTTCTATTTTTTTTTCTTTCTTCCTTTCTTCTTTTCTTTTCTTTTCTTTTTTTTTTTTCCTTTTAATGGGTTCGGCCTTGGGCTGCAATGGGAAATTTAAGAGATGTGCTTGTGGTGTGGTTTTATTTTCCTTTAACTTTTTGCTTCCTGATTTGAGGTTTAACTCTTTCCTCTCCTGCTCTCAGATCAAAAATTGAGGACTGGATGGTAACTTACTTTATTTTTTTCCTGTTGTAAACAGCCTCTTGTTTTCATTTTCAATCCCATCTTCTTTCTGGTGTCTCTAAGGAGTTTGCTTCCTAAACTGTGACTTTCCAGGGAGTCCTTTTCTCCCCCACCACTCACAGTGATGCTCTTAGAGGTGCATTGGAAGCTACCCCCAGGATGGAATGACCTTCTGCCCTGGATGGGATGCCATTATCCCCAGGATGGGATGCCAATCTCCTGTAACCCACAGCACCCCAAAGCCTTTTCACTCACATTTAAACAGCCTTGTGTGAGATCAGAGTTGATTGCACAGAGCGGTTTAATGAGAACTGTCTTCCTTCTCCCCCCTCCATTTATTCCTGCTCCCAACCCTTCAGAGAAATGCAGATTCAGAGTGAAAAGTGTCATTTTAAAGGTGCTCCTCCAGGGAACAGAAAGCAAATCTTTCCCATCCCACTCAAAGGGAAGGCTTGAAATAAGGTCAGGAGGGTGTGGGGAAGCCTTTCCAAGGGACTGCAGGCACATGTTCTCTCTATTTGCTCCCAGGCTCTTGCACAGTCTTGCTGCCACTTTTCTGTTTAATTATGACAGAGACTCTAATTGACTCCTTTGATGTTTAGGCAGTTTTGGAGGGGGAGGGATTGTCTGTGTTTGAAACCATGGTTCTGGTTCTCTGTCTGTGGGACTTGGTCTCAAAGAATCATTGAATAGTTTGGGTTGGAAGAGACCTTAAAGATCATCTAGATCCTTCCACTAGACCAGGTTGCTCAAAGCCCCGTCCAACCTGGCCTTGTCTCAGTCTGGGGGAGGCACTGGGAGTATTTAATGCCTGGGACTGTGCTGGGGTGTCCAGCCTTGGGCTCTGGGTGAAGTCAAAGGGAAGCCTTAAGCCTCCTCCATCTGCCCATCTTGAATTTAACTGGAAAAGGGCTGAGCAACCTGCAGACACACATAGCCCAGACTTCTTCTGCACTGGAGCATGGCTTAACATATCTGATGGTCTTGTCCTTTGGGTGGTGTGATGTGGGACACAGATGTGGCCTTTCAGACACTTGTGTCACTAACGCAGGACTCTGCATCACCATATGACTTGTTTCCTCTCCCCAGTCCCAAACAGAGCGACACCGTGAGCTTGATGCTCCCCACAGGAGTTTTCTGTGTAGCAGAGTCATTGTCTTACCTCCAAACACTTCCCAAATATTTCTGGGGCCTAGCAAAGACTGGGCATGTCCCCCTTTACTGAAAGTTGGGGGACTTTAGTAGTGCATTGTTGGCCAGAGTGGGAACATTAGAGGGGCCCTTGATATGCTTGGACCATGGATGGAGATGATGTCTCCCTGTTATTTAATCTTTCAAAACGCTGAGCCTACACATGTGTTGGTATGGGTCAGGTGTCATGGTGGCTCTGTGTTCCTTCAAGTCACTTCTAGTTACCAGTGGCTTATTCACATATTTTTACAGAGAAGAAAAACTTGCTGCATGTACCCAGGGCCAACAAATCCTCAGGGACATTGACTCCTTTGGATAAGCACTGGCAGGATATGGGCCAGGACCTCAGGTGGGCTGGTTATTGTGAGCCATGGGTTGCAGAGCAGCAGGATCCCCTCTTTCTGTCTCTCCAATGTTTCTGTGAGGTTGGAGGCTATGCCTGAACCCTGTGTGATGCCTCTGTTGTTTATGGCATTTAGTGGGAAGTGGGTGCTGGGTTACACACCTTCTATAAGGAAGTAACTCTAAAGCTCTGAGTTTGACACCTGGTCTGCCCTCTAACCAATCCACAAGAAGTGAGAAGAAGCCTTGGATAAAGCGTGTGGGAGGAGGACACAGTCATGTTTTACTTCTTTGAAAAAAGTAGATAAATCCTGAGGACAACAAAAGCCTGAAAAGTTTGGTCTTGTAGTAAAGCACTGGTAGTGATGGGAAGATAATTGTCTTATGTCATGATCTCTTCTGTGCACAGAATTTAGAGTAAGGAGCAGAGTCAGGACAAATAGAGTTTGTTGTGTTGGGTTTTTTAAAGTTTGATATTTTTTTTCTGATTTTGTTGCTGTTGCTCACAAGGTTTAGCTTAGACTAAAAATGTGAACTGGATGTACAGCTAAAGGACAAAAAAAATGCTGTACTATTTAAGTCTATAGAGTGTTTATTAATAAATTAAAAAAAATTGCTGCAGCACGAGGGAAATCCAGTGTTCAAGCATTGGGCAACAAAGAATCTACTCGAGGCTTCCTCTTGTCTTTAAGGAAAGGGTTAATTTTATGTGATTGCCACTAAAAGCAAGCTGTTTTCATGATGAGCCTGTAATAGCCGGGTGATAGACTGACTTAACAACTGCCTGCTAAATGCTGGGCACCTTCCCCTGATTGGCAGCTCCCTAAGTGGAAGCCCCTCGTGTCCAATCTGTCCTCCTGAATAGCTGCAGAGCAAAGGACTTCATTAAGGGATCGTAAGGCAACCTCGTAAAAACCAGCAAATAATTACCCCAGCGATGGGAAGGGGTGGAGGGGACTGAGGGCTCTGTGGTCCCTGAGAAGAAAAGCAGACGTGCCAGGGCAGGGAAGCATCAGGTGAAGTGGATGCAATAAACACTTCCCTGTGAACGCTGTGTCTTCTCAATAAAGAGTCAGTTTAGCCCCGTCCATGGCTTTAACAAAATATTCCCGGTTAACTCCATGGGTGGTGGAGGGCTGGGAGCTGTTAGCTCATATTCAGTTAAATTTCAAGTGTCAGAGCTCGTTAGTGGTGATTTTAGCCAAAGACAGTTTGTGAGGGGCTGGGTAAATTTGAACTTCCTCAAATAAAACTGAGGAAAGGGATTGCTGTTTTTCTTGTTGATTTATTTTCCTGCTTTCACACATCTTTTTAGGGTCTGGGATTCTGATCAAGGGTCAGGCTCAGCTTCACCCACTTAGGTGTTATGGTTCTCCCTCTTTCACACACATTCCTTCTCTTTCATTCTGTAATTCACATTTATTTGCTGTTTTTCCTCCTGCCTTAACCTGTGTTGGGTGAGTGGAACGTGCAGTTTTTGCTTTCAGTGTTGAAGAAAGATTTTCCCTGAGCTCACCAGGAAACCCATGAGGGCAGGCACAGCAAGGCAGCATGGACCTTTCTGTGACAGGTTTAGATCAGATATTAGGAATAAATTTTTCCCTGGGAGGGTGGTGAGGCCCTGGGGTTACTCAGAAAAGCTGAGGCTGCCCCATCCCTGGAAGTGTTAAAAGACCAGGTTGGACAGGGCTTGGAGCAACCTGGGATAGTGGAAGGTGTCTCTGTCCATGGAAGGGGTTTGGAATGAGATGGTCTTTAAGATCTCTTTCAACCCAAACCATTCTGTGATACCCTGAAATGAATAGCTTCAGAGGAAGCTGGGCAGTCGGTGTTGCCTTTTTGGGAGTCCTATTGGGGTGAGTCAGGGAATGTAGCCACTGGAGGTAAAAACACGGCTTTAAAGTTGTGATTGCCCAGGGAATGTGGCAGAAATTGGGATTTTCCATGCAGAAAGGACTGCAAATGCCTGAGTTACTGGCACAGCCCCAAGCCAGTGTTCATTTTCAGGTCTGGAAGAGGCAGTTTCTGGATTGCCAGGTACCTGAGGGACTCAAAGGCAGGTACAGTGGGGTAACAATTTTGGGGAAGTTCCTCCAAGTGGTCCGAGCTGGCAGTGGATAGGGCTTTTTGTGTTTGGACCAAGGCACATCCTCCTTCTGGACATACATCCTCATTTGGGTATGTGCACTAGTACAGTGCCCATCTTTTCCCAAAATTAAATCCGCCTTTGGAATATGCTACTAGGCACACATCTGCACCCCTTAGCACTTGAATGCATTCAGATACTGGGTTAAGGGTGTGCCATCAGGGATTTTTGAGTAAAGGGGCCCTGGGTTTTACATCCTGCTAATAGATTTAAGGACAGACAAATGTGCATGTGGCAGGGCAGCAGTGAAAGCCATGGAGTGCACATTATTGCAGGGGATCTGCATTTCCAATGAAGATGAGCTGTCATAGCCCTTTCAGACAGAGGAGTGGCTTTACAGCTCAAACAGCAGCAGTTTGTGCTTTCAGCTCAAAGGCTCCTCAGTTCAGAGTGAAGTGTGTTGGTCGAGCCGTAGTCTCTCACGCTAACTCTCATCTCGTTGTCTGGTTTGAATGAAGTTTGGGCTAAAACCTCTTGAAATCACAAGAGTGGCTACTGTTCCATGGTGTGTGATGCTCTTTCCAGCAGAGGCATTCTCGTTCAGTACAAAGTGCACTAAATTGACTTCAGCTGCCTTCTGACTTGTGTTGTGGTGCTGTCTGCACCCCTGCTGACACTGTGAGCTCAAACTACTGAAACAAGAAAATAAATTAAATAGATGGAAGCACTGTTCCACTGAGAATCAGTTCTATTTTTAGCTATATAAAATAAATGTATTAAAGTGTACATATCTGCTGCAGACATGTTCTCATGTGGAAGGCGTCTTGTGTCAGGAATGTTCTCCCTTGTTTGTGCAGCTCCTTGCACAGTAGGGTCTGAGGCTTCGTCTGGATTTATCACAATTAAACTGACACCCCTGACTGCAGGGAAATGGGTATTCCCAGTCGTCTAAATGCCACTTAACGCTCAGATTCCCATTAGGAATTGCCAAATTCAGCTTGGAGTGACAGTGCAAAGGTAGCCTTTGCTAAGGCGTGACATCTCCCTAACCCTCCTAACCCAGTGTTACCCTGTTGCTTATGTGACCTTTTCTGTACGAGTCCCATCTTCACCTTTTTACCTTTGTGGCAGATAAGTGTTTTTGAAGATGACAATAAAGATACCACAAAGCACTTTTATTCTTGGTTGCCCCATCTGGGCTTTGCCTTTGATCCGAACGGCCGGCGTTCCAGTCAGATTGCACTATCAGATGGAGCTGGCTCTATTTCCTGCATTATTCTTCCTGGCTGTACCACATTATGCAATTATGTTTGCATTTAAACCTGAGCACTTACCTGTAATGATGCTGTAGTTCAGTCCATGATACATTATGGCAGCAGATAATGCACACAGATAGGCTAAGGCAGCATGTTGTTGATGTGCTAAAACTAAACAGGACATTGGGTTTGAAAGCGGGCTCTGAAAGCTTGCAGATTGGGCTGAGCTGTTTAAAAAGCTCACATTACTGAAATAACAGCTGTGCAGGGGGAAACTCTCTACCTGAGGGGCAGGTTCAGGGTTCTCTCTGCTGCAGAAGTCTGACACCAGCATTGCTGGTCATTGCCACACACTTCTGCAGGAGCAGGACGGTCTCAGTAGGTGCTGGGAGTCCCAAATATTGCATCTCTGTAGTACAACATAAGCGAGGGGAAATGATCCTTTCAGTACCTAAAGGGGTCTTACAGAAAGGCTGGAGAGGGACTTTTCACAAAGGCATGGAGTGACAGGACAAGGGGAAATGGCTTCCAATTGAAATAGAGTAGGTTTAGACTAAATATTAGGAAGAAATTCTTCCCTGTGAGGGTGGTGAGGCCCTGGAACAGGTTGCCCAGAAAGGTTGTGGCTGTCCCATCCCTGGAAGTGTCCCAAGACCAGGTTGGATGGGGCTTGGAGCAACCTGGGATAGTGGAAGGTGTCCCAGTTCATGGAAGGGGATTGGAATGAGATGATCTTTAAGGTCTCTTCCAACCCAAACCATTCCCATTCTTATGATGCACCTTAGAGAACTGACTGTGCCTCTGCTGCTGGCCAAGCCCTTTACACCTGTGTTACACCTGCTGTTATCCCTGTGATGCAGATGCAGCCTTGGGGGACAGATTCTGACCTGGGGGTTGCACCACCCTGCTGTTAAGAGCACCCTCTCCCACACTGTTTCCCTGAAGTTATCTGGGTTATTTTCAGTAGCTGGATGGCAGACCCTGGCTCCAAGTGCTGAGGGTGATGGTTACAACCAAAGGGTGCCAATGCAGTCAGAATCATAGAATCACAGAGTCATTAAGGTTGAAAAAGATAATTTCTAACCTCTAATCTCCTTCAGGACTTCCCTTCAGACAGAAGAAATGAAGACTTATAGTAACTTTCCTATCCCTACTCAGGAGAAAAAAAACCATCATCAGCTTTCACTGACGCCATTGGGGTGGACCAGCCCCATTCTTCCCACTCCATTTACTGTAGTGCCCATTCAGAAATCCTTCTTGCTGGCACATAATCACATAATTTGATTTCTTTTCCTGCAGGTGGTTGGGAAATTGTTAAGCTAATCTTTGCATTTGCAATGTTTGCTCTCAGATTAGTCAGTGTAACTCAAGATCATTCAATTGCAAGACAATATTTGCACAGTGAGCACTGCAGAGGTTGACACAGTCACCAGGCTTGGTGATCCTGCTTGTGTAAACAACTTGATGTTGCAATTTTCTCATTACCATTAAATTGCTGTTTTTAATTTGTCTCAGAAACCTCCATCCTTTGAGAAATTACCGGTTTAGGGAGATGTCTAAATTATGTGTGCTCTTCAACTGTGCTCTGGAAGGGGAAAACCAGTTGTGTTGGATCCAAACTGGAAGGTTGCACTGAATTCCCCAGTGCATTTACACACACAGGATTTTCATTAGAGTTGGGCTTAAAACTCTGCACTGAAAAAAATCCATCTCTGAATATCAGGCCATAAATGAACATAAGAGAAGATTCTTGTGAATTAAGCAGGAGTTACCATGCAGAAAAACTGCATTTTATGAAGCAGGGCTCTTCGTGTGCTCCAAGACATTTCCTCTGCTTCTGGAGTGTTTTCCTTAATATTTGAAGTTGAGATTTCTGATTTTAGGATTGAACTGCCAGTGTAACCCTCAAAAGACCCTGAGAGACCCAAAAGCAACACTTTGGTACCCATGTGAGTGTGGTAAATAGACAAGGACCTTCCCAGAGGTCTCATGGTTTGTTTAATTATGGAGTGACTAATAGTGTTCATATCCCTCCAGTGCTTTGTATTTTACCTTGAATTTGGGGGAGCTTTGTTGCCTGTGTGTAGGAAGATGACTCGAGCTATACATGGGATATGCACCCCCCAACAACGGCAGTGTCTTTTCAGTGCCCTCCCTATGAAAGCACCATCAGATTTAACTAATCCTCCATGTCCTTAATTAAATACCTCTGGTGCAAAGAACTTTCCCTTCTGTGCCTGGAAATTGCAGTTGATCACTCCCCTGTTGGAAAAGCCTTTTTTTTTTTTTTTGTTTTGTTTTTTTGAGAGGTTTTGCTGGTTTTGCGTTTGGGATTTTTTCTTCTTTTTTTTTTTTTTTACAAGAATTAAGCTGTTTCTCATGCCATCGTCCAGTTGCAAATTGGCCTGAGACTGACTTGTGCCATGGGCTTTGACCTCCAAAACTGCCCACTCATTTTTTTTCTGAACTAATCAGCTCGATGAACTATTTACAGTTGGCTTTTGGGTCTTCTCACTGCTTCTGTGGCTGCCCCTGTCTGAGTAATTAATGACACTGTGGCTTGTTTATGGTCTTGAGTTACTAATGCTGTTGGCTGCAAATGCATTTTTACCTCTGGGACGTGCCAGTTTCCCAGTTCTAGTCCCACCTTACCAGCCCAGGTCAATTTTTTGTGTGTAAACAGATTTATCCTGTAATAGTTGGGGAGAGACTGGGGTCATTCATCAGTCCCATGGAGAACATGCCTAGCCAGATTCTGCCCTTCTTGTGCCTGTGTAACTCAGCAGAAGCTGGAAAGATTCCTGCAGGACAGCTAAAATTAAAATGAATAAGAAAAAAAAGAGAAAAGATTACTTTTCCAAGTCAAGGTACAACCAGTCTCAATTAAAAATAGGGATATTGGATAGTGCACTTCATGTCCAGCCACATGCCCAGCCCTGATCCTGGTTGGTTCAATGTTTGTAGGAAGCATTAATTAAGGATCTGTTATGTGGCCCTCTTAAGTAGGATAATACCACCTGCATTTTAAAGCTGGAGTGAGGAGTAAAGAGAAATTACACAGCAGCAAATAATGCAGATAGGAATAAAAATATCATCTGGTGGCCTTGGAAATGGTTTGTTGGGTTATGTTCCAGGCTTGTTCTATCCCAGGCAATCATTTCAAGCATATTAATTCATAAGGGAAAACCGAGTTTGGTCTCCTACCTCCTCTGGAAACCTGTTACAAACTCTCAGTGCATGGATAGTCAGAAGTATTCTGATCATTTCCAGCCTTGGCTTATTCATAGCTACAGTTGCTTCCAGTCTTCTTTGGGATAATGTTGTCTTTTGGCATAAGTTATTCATTTTTTTCACAGTGTATAGTTCTTTATATACCTTTTCTCCTTCTGGTTGTTTTTGGGGGTGGTTTTGTTTGTTTGTTTGTTTTAATATGTGTAAGACTAATTCCTTAGTGATTTGTAATTCGAGCACAACCATTTGTGCCATATTTTTTAAAACATTTATTTCAGAAAGTAGAAGAAGATGGTCCCATTATCTATTTACCTTTGTTGCCCAATTTGATTACTAGTGTACGCTCAGCAGGGTTACCCATGGGTGGTCTCTGTTATGACATGAATTTAAGGGACATCTTCCATTCACGTCTTTGGATCATTAGTAAAATTCATCACTGTTTTGTTAAGGCATTTTGTACCAACATCTAAAAACCACAACCCTATTAACTCAGTGGTAAACTGTCATCAGGGACTGTTGTAACACTGGTACTCAGAAAAGAAGGACCTCAGAGACCAGATCATGTTATTTTCAGGACCATCATCACATGGAATTGAAGTGGGTGAGGAATTTCTCAAGTCTAAAGCTGATGAAATCCTGGGAGCTAAGAGGCTGTCCCATCTTTGAGGGAAGATCAGGAGAAATCAGGAAAGTTGAAACAAGATCCCTGTTTTGCCACATTCTTCTTTCAAAGGATTTCCCAGATGGTACCAAAACCTTGGGGAAGGTTTAGGTTGGATATCAGGGAAAGGTTCTTTTCCCAGAATTAGGCACTGAACAGGCTCCCCAGGGCAGTGGTCACAGCACCAAGGCTGAGAGAGCTCAAGGAGTGTTTGGACAATGCTCTCAGGGACAGGGTGGGATTATTGGGGAGTGCTGGGCAGGGCCAGGAGTTGGACTGATGATCCTTGTAGGTCTCTCCCAACTCAGGATATTCTATTAAATAGAAATTATAAAGGTGAATGTGGTGCTTTTGCTAAGAGGATGGAAGTAGATTTTTCATTGCAAACTTCTCCAGAGGTTTCCTTTCACTTTCTACTCCCTCACATCCAGCTTGGAATTGCCTCATTCAATGGCAAAGCTGGAGTACTGTAGTGATGTGCACATGGATGAAAGTCCTTTAAGGGGTTGCTGAGCACATTGTAACATCCACTAGACTGCTTTGGCACTCCGATTTCCAAAGAAACTCAGTACAGGCTACTTAAATATTTGAAGGCAGCTTCTCTGGAATTGCTGCATGAGTAAGAGAAACCCTGCAAAGAAATGGTAACTCAGTCTGGCTTGTTTGTTTTTCTGTAGTGGAAATTGACCTTTTTGGAATGGGAGGGAAATTTCCTGGGTACAGAAGGGTTCACAGTGTGCTGGTTTGCAGCTCTTTCCTGGTAGCTGTTTGCTGTGCTCCTTTAATGAATGTCATACCCTCTGTCCTAAGACTACTTGGAGACTTGGGAACCTCTGCATTCATTATTAGCCTTAAAAATCATAGAATAATTTAGGTTGGAAATGACCTCCAAGATCATGGAGTGCCACCATTAACCCAGCACTGCCAGGTCCACCACTAACCCATGTCCCCAGGTGCCACATCTACCTGCTTTTTGAACACTTCCATGGATAACGATTCCACCACTTCACTGGACAGCCTGTTCCTTGACCAGCTTCAGTCTGTCTATTCATTGATTTCATAGCACAGCCAGTTAAATCCTGTTTATTTCCATGTAACACTCTAAATCCATATGTTTGTCTACAAAGTAAGATGTTGCACTGTGCTGCTGGTAGAGAGAATATTTTTTCTTGCTGTTTATACTTTTTGCACAATGTAAGGTATTTTCTGTTCTCTTTGGGATGTCCCCATTCCATCTTTCCAATGAAGCTGCATATATGCTTTTATTCTCTCTGTTAGCAAAATTCTTATTCAGTGCTGGGAATTAAGACTGTTGCAAAATTCCTCTTTTGGTTTTGATTTATGTAGAAAAAAGCACATTTTTTACACTGAGCGGTGAAGTGCAGGCAGAAGACTCTTCTTACAGCAGCAGGATGAGAGTGTCCTATGATTCTTGGCTCAGGGATGCTGGTTATACAGAGGAAGACCTACCCATGCCAATTGAAATTCTACAATTTTATGGCTGTGGTGAGCATTTTTCAGCTAATTTGTCAAAGGGTTAGAGGTGTGACAGGCAGGAAAGACAGATGGCGATGCCAAGAGACAGGTTTAGCTTCTTTGAGCGCTGGGCAGTGTTTTCCTTGTTAACTTCAATGACTGTAGCAAATAACATGCATTTGCATCCCTTTCAAGTGTGTGTAGGAGGGAGGAGCCTGCACCAATTTGTCTGGTTTAATTATAGATGTTCTACCCACCTTCCTAATTGCTCCTTCATTAAGAAGTAGCTTGTTTCTTTTTTCCCTAGGAGCTAAAAATAATCAACTTTTGTTTGTTTCTGTAAATATTTTTTTCTGCCCTTGAGGAGATAATTATTTCTATTGTTGCATGAAGATGGTGGCCAATACAGGAGGAATAATTAGAGCAGATGGCTGAAAATACTTCCCTTGTAAAAGACATCTAGTGTAATAAAATACCTCCCCTCCTCTTTTGTCTCCTCCAAATATACGTTTTTCTTTCCTTCAGGTGCATGGGAGTTGGGTGAGGGGGTGTAAATCTTTTCCTGATGTATTAAACTGAGGAGCTGTCAAGAGTTCACAGCCTGGCAAGTGAGCTCCCCGTATCCATCACTGAAATTAAAGTGTTTTCAAATGTGGTGTGGAGTCCTGGGTCTGTGGCGTGGGGAAATATCCGCTGCACTCCATCACTTGAAATGTTAACCTTGTCTCTCCGTGGTGACTGAGGACAGGAACACTTGCTCTCGGAACTTGCTGGTTAAATGGCAATCTGTCAACACCAAGGAAAGGCTGCCCCCGTGGGTGTCAATCTCGGCTTTGTCGGCGCCGCTCCAAACCTTTGCTCGTTCCTGGCCATGCACTCCGGGAGGAATGAACATTCCTCCTGCTGGAGATCGCAGGAGCCGCACTCTGCTCCGTGTCCTGCAGGATGTGTCTGGGGAAAAGGATCAATCTGGCTGCCAGGGGTGGAGTTGATGGGAAACCCCTGCTGATTTCAAGTTTCCCTCCAGGTAATCCTCACCTGGAGCCCACAGCCCGGAATCATGGAATCGCAGACTGGATTGGGTTGGAAGTGACCTCAAAGAGCATTTCGTTCCAACTCCCCTGCCATGGGCAGGAACACCTTCCACTAGTCCAAGGTTGCTCCAAGACCCATCCAACATGGCCTTGGACACTTATAGGGATGGGGCAGCCACAGCTTCTCTGGGCAACCTGTGCCAGGGCCTCACAGTAAAGAATTTCTTCCTAATTTCTAGGAATAAGGGAAAATATTGAGCACAGCAGGAAGCAGAGCCTGTGTTTAACTACATCACTTTTTATTGGTTTTATTTTAAAATGTCTGTTTTTTGGCCAGAGGATAAAGGTCTTGTCTTGGTGTCTCTAACAGTTGTTGCAGTTCTTTTTCAGGACTGTACTCTAAACAAATCCCACTTAACTAAACAAATTGTAAAGTTACTATGAAGTATGATCAGATTACCTATACTTTGTCTAAACAGGAGTTTCTCAACCCTTTTAAGCCCAAACCTTGCATTTTGGTATCCTTCCCATTTGTGAATTGTTTGCCAGTCGGTGTGAGAATGCAAGTGTATCACTGTTCTTTATTCATTTGTTGCAGTGGCTGCTGCTGTTTCCCAGCCCTGTTAGTCACAGACACAAGCTGAGAAAGTGATACTGAGAGATTGTGTCCCCAAAGGCTGACATAAAGGCAACCCCAGGCTGGCTGACAACAGCAGCAGCTAAAAAACATAAAATGGAGAGAAATCTGCCTGAAAATGGAAAAAAAAAAGGTGCAGCAGGGAGGAAGGATGTAATGTGCTGAATTGCAAGGAGATTGTGCATCATTTATTCCATGCCATGAGAACGTTATTTCACCTTTCTATAATTCATTCATTGTTTTGGAGACCTAACTGGGAAGGAGTTGATACTCCCCACAATTAACCTGTGTTATACACAAGCTGTGGGCCTGCTACACAAGGTGTGGTCTTGTGGTTGTGCATATAATCACAGAATATTCTGAGTTGGAAGGGACCCACCAGCATCACTGAGTCCAACTCCAGGCCCTTCACAGGACAACACCAACAATCCCACCACATGCCTCAGAGTGTTGTCCAAATGTTTCTTGAACTCTGTCAGGCTGTGACCACTTCCCTGGGGAGCCTGTTCCAGCACCCAACTACTCTCTGGGTGAAGAAACTTTTCCTAGTAAGTACAATTTGGTGTGTGCATGACACACACTCCAAATAGATATCAGGGCTGGAAAGGTATTGCAGGACTCTGTTTGTTGAATTTTCAGGTCAGATCCCCTCCCTGGTCTTTCTGCTCTTTGATGTCCCTGGAAGAATAACTGGCTCCTTAGGGATTCCCAGTGCTGGTGATTCCCCACCTACCTGTGCTTTCTGCCCATATTTTGCAGCTTTGGTTCCCTACTGAGTTAGTGTCATCTGCTGTGCTGGATTCAAAATGTGAAATGTTGCCAGGGTGGGTTTACTGTGGATGTGCGATGTGAGGACACGTCCTGCTAAAGTTTGGGTGACCATTTTAAGTGTTCAGTTCATGTTATACTTGTTTACTTGCGAAAAGCACTGAAAAGGTCTCTTGCCTCAATTTAGCTACTGATTTCCAAAAACCTTGCAGGACCTCAGCATATTTGTGGTCTCGCTCCTCCTGTTAAATCCAGTTGAAATAGCCCATGTTCAAGTGTGAGCTCTGACAGTGGCACCCATGGCTGCAGAGGTGTTATGGTCTCATAAGCTCCGTTTCCTCCAAATCATCTTCCCAACTCTGCTACACTCTGAAGCCAGAGTGTGAAGCTGCCTCCTCACTGCAGCAGCTGCCTCCAGCCAGCTCCAGCTTCACCATTCAGGGTTTGTTTTATGCCAGCTCCTCTTTCTCCCATCCTGACTTTCAAGCTCCCTGTCATTTTTCCTGAAGCTGGGAAAAGCACAGGAGGGAGATGCCCAGTGGCTGACATGCAGCTTTCCTTGGCTCTGCAGGCTCCTCCTGGTTCATTCACCAAGCACGTGTGGAATGGGCACTCAGCCACGACCCTGGCACTTGCAGCTGCTGCTGCTCCTCAGTCTGACTGAGAACTATTTAAATTAAACACCAGAGGTCAAATACTGGGTGCCAAAGAGGAGGGAAAATGGATAAAGAATGATGTTTTTCTTCTATGAAAAAAACAGTGAGGGAGACACTCTGATCCTGCTCGCTTGCAGGCAGAGGGAAAGGTACTGAGGTCTCTTCATGATGAAGAGGTTTAGATCATGGCCATACAGTCCTTTGAGAGATGAAATGGTTGTCTCATTTTTTTTTCTTTGGGGTCTCAGCTGAGTTGGTCCATCCCAGTGGCCCTAAGAGTGTGCTCAAACCGCAGGGCAGCAAAGTCCCCCATATCACCCTCAGCACACAGAGACGGTGGTATTTGGTGTCTGTAGGGTCAGTGTGGGCTACAACCAATCCCATGTTGATAACAGGTCAACTAGACTAGACAGGAGGGAAACTAGAAGGGCCAGATGAGAGTGTGGGTTTCCAGAGCTGTGACATTGTCACCCACCCTGCTTTATGAGAGATATGCAATTAGTTTATGTGTTAGTGCATGTTATTTCACCATGGGCTGCTTAAAGGGAACTGGGCATAACCACTACCACCATTTAGAAAAGGAACTTAAAAATTCCATTGATGTTGGAGATGGCACTGTGCTTTTCTCACAGAAAACAGGAGGGTAATCACATGGGATTCACAAAGTCCAGGAAAATGTACTGGGGAATGAGGGCATGTGGCCATTTTGCTAACTTTGCATTAGACCACTCCTTCTTCTTTCAAGGGTCTTAAGGATGTGTTTTTTCATCCTAGGAAAGGGTGCAGGAGAAGGGTCACCAAATAAAATTGTTTGATGTCTTTCAATCCCCACAGAGCTGCCTTCCCTCTATCCCTCCTGTACATTCCTCCATGCTGTGGTGATTCAAAGTGCATTCCTTGAACAAACCATCTTTTTTCCCTCTTGGGAAAGATTCTTTAGATCTATTCTCTCCATGATAATGCAAGGATGGTACAAGTGATTATAAACAGCTCTTGGTCTTGTGTTATTAGCTGGTGTTCATCTGTTTACTTTTATTTAAAAAAAAAAAAGAATAATACAAATCAGAAATCACACAAAGGATGCGCGGGCAGGTGGTACATGTGGCAGTGAACTAAGCCAGGCATCTTCTCACTGGAAACCTTTAGGTATGGACCAAGTGGAACAACAGAGATTTTTACGACCTTAATCAGCCCATTTTCTCCCTCTATGTAATCGTTCTTTGAGTAGTAAACTTTCTTTTGAGCAATAACATGTCTTCGTTTAGGCTGATGGTGTAGGGACTGCTTCTTACTGAGGACAAATGCATCATCTTGATAACAAGGCACTTGATTCACAATATTTGTATATTTTATGAGTTGCATTCTTAAGATAGTTAATAGTTCTTAGTTTCCTAGATGAGGAAAGTTAGATACTTTTCCAGCAGGGGTCCTGCATTCAGCTCTTACAATGGGGTTCCCAATGTAAGAAGGATGTGGATCTGCTGGAGCGAGTCCAGAGGCCACGGAGATGCTCCGAGGGCTGGAGCCCCTCTGCTCTGGAGACAGGCTGGGAGAGCTGGGGGTGTTCACCGGGAGAACAGAAGGGTCCAGGGAGACCTGAGAGCCCCTTCCAGTGCCTAAAGAATCTCCAAGAGAGCTGGAGATGGACTTTGGACAAGGGCCTGGAGGGACAGAACAAGGGGGAATGGCTTCCCACTGCCAGACAGCAGGGTTAGATGGGATATTGGGAAGAAATTCTTGGTTGTGAGGGTGGTGAGGCCCTGGGACAGGTTGCCCAGAGAAGCTGTGGCTGCCCCATCCCTGGAAGTGTCCAAGGTCAGGTTGGACAGGGCTTGGAGCAACCTGGTCTAGTGGAAGGTGTCCCTGCCCAGGGCAGGGAGTTGGAACGAAATGATCTTGAAGGTCCCTTCCAACCCAAACCATTCTGTGATTCTACAGTTGTACTGTCATAGATGAGCACTGAGGCTTTTATGCTAGAGGGTGTTGCTAGGACTGAATGGATACAGGGTCTTCTAAGAGGTGACAGCAGAAATCCAACAAGAGCTTAAACACAGATATTGTATGCAGAGAAGCTTAAATGAAGAATTAGAGTGTTTTATATTTAGAAAGGGGAAACATCTTTGGAAAAAGTCACAGTATGAAGAAGAGTTTATTCTTCTTAACTCTTACAAGGCTTCCATCAACAGCTTCCTAAGTTTTTAGTGCTAGCAAAAGCAGTCTTCTATATTCCTTATGGTCTTGCTTTCCCCTTAGGGTTAACTGGAGGGTTCTATGTGACTTCAGAGGACTAGAGTGATGTCAGAGTGACTTTATGACATTCAACAAGCTTTCTCAACCAAATTTTCTGGTGGATCCCACCATTTACAACTGCATCATGCAGTGTTTTGCTGGTGGCATTGGCAGTGTTTGTGCCAGATGTGAAGGTATGGAATATGTAATACTGTGTTACAGTTGGCTTGATAAGCAGTGTATCTGAGAAATATGCACCTTTCCATGGACTGTACTCTCCTCTGTCCCCTGCTCTGGGACAAAGCCAAGTTTAATTAGCTACTTTTCAATGAATCTGTGGTATACCCTTGTATATGTTCAAAGCACTGTCACCGAAGAGTAATTCACAGCCTCTCTGGAAAGGCAGTGGACAAAGATATCTATCCTTTCAGCTGGAATTTCATCCTAAATCTCTGAAATATATAATTATATGTTTACAGCTAATGAAATGAAACTAGTCCTATCATACTTAGCAACCTTGGAGAAATTGTACTCTCTGTAGCAGTTGTGTACAGGTGTGAAGGCTTATCTGTACTTCTGTAATGATGAAGTGGTTCATTCCCTCTGACACCAGACATTTAGCTTCCTAGATGTTTTCACTGTGTGCGTGTCAATGTAGTTCCAGGTTTCAGTCTAAACTGAACCAAGTAAATTCCCTTTGTAGGAATGTGTCAGAGGGTAGAAAATAGCAGCATCCATCCAGGGTGGACATCAACCAGTTGTATCACTTAGCCAGGGAACCATCACCCCTTCCCTGGTGTAAATAATTAGAGCCATGGAACTTTAGAATGGTTTGAGTTTGAAGGTACCTTATGGATCGTCTTGGTCCAACCCCCTGCCATGGACAGGGACACCTTCCTCTGGACCAGGTTGCTCTGGAACAGTGTTATCAGAAATGTTGTATAAAACATCAGGAACATAAAGCTAAAACTGACAAAAGCACAGTAAAAAAGAATAACTATCATAACACCATCAGTATTAATTCACCTAAACCTCTGCAGATCCAGAGCAAGAGTTTTAATGCACATGATGTGCTCAATTTGAAAATGGAGTAATTTTGCTGTAGCATTGAGGTTGTTCTTTCCACTCCTGTTTCACATTAGCACAACTCGGTGAGGACCACAAATATTTCCATGTCTGGTTTCCCCCTCCACCTCGAATGAGTTGAGGATGTTCTTGCTAATTCACATATGAGACCAAATAATATGTTATCGATGTTTGTGTCCACACTTGTGCACACGTCCATGCAAAAATACTCACGTATTCCTCAAGAAATTGGCCAAATGGGACCCTGAGCAACATGGTCTAGTGGAAGGTGTCCCTGCCACTGGCAGAGGAGTTGGAACTAGATGATCTTTAAGGGTCTTTCCAACCCAAACCATTCTGTGATTCTATGAAACCTTCACTGCAAAGTGCATGCCTGAAGTTTAGAGGTAAGGAGGAGCCATGATTTGAAACCCACAGGCATCATTTTACCATTGCTCGTTGTGAGTCAGTCTCTTTGCTGTTCTTGAGTTGTTCAGTGCTTTATTTGGAACTGATGTACAAGCCATCAAAGCAGAGGCAATAATAACACTGGATAAGCTGAGAAAGCTAAAAAGGTATTTGAAAGGAGGAATGTCTCTCTCAATGTGAGCGAGTGGCAGGAGAGCCTTTGAAAAAAAATCCTCTGAAGCAAAATACTGCCTGTCTAGCAGGATGTTTTAATTCCAAACTCTTCAGGCTATTTTTATGACATTGCCAGGAAAAAACAGTGCAGTTCTGCTTTTTGGGAGGCAGAGAGAGACACACACCAGGCAAACCTGTGGTCGTTCTGCAGCCAGACCTGCAGCACAGCCCCTCATTCCCCAAAGCAGAACGAGACAAGTGGCAACCCCTGAATTGTGACAGGCATTTCTGAAGGCCAAGAACTTCTCCAATCCCAATCCCTCTATTGCTTTGCCCTACACAGGGTTCCCTCTGGAAGCCAGCTTGCCCAGAGCACGGCAGGGAAGATGCCAAAACCACGCCGGACAACGTGGCGTTGGCATCTCCTCCACGCTTCTCTGGGCAAGTTGGCTCCTTGAAGGGTGGAAGGGGGGTGAGCTTTGAACTTCTCTGGATCTTTTTCTTACCAGCTTGCCCTCCAGTTTTGCGGCCAGTGGGACGAGGACTCCAGCTGGCCTGCTGGCCACCAGCCGCGAGATGGCGATAACGTCACGATAGAAGGAGGCCGGACGCTGCTGTTGGGGACGAGCACCAGCGTCCTCAACCTGCTGCATCTCAAAGGTCTGCGAAAGGGGGGTTCGGTGCTCCGCTTCATCCGGGGCTGGGAATTCTTAGTGCCCGTGATCTCCCCTTCCATTCCCCACCTCCAACACCGATGGTCAGTCAGGCTGAGTTTCCTCTTGATGCACAGGATGGGGATGGGGGAAGCATTTAATTATTCTATATGCAAAAGGCATCGTCTGTGCTGTTTGAGGCATAATGACAATATAAGTAGAAAGGCTTTGCCCCCCCGTTTCTTTCCCCCAGCTACCAAAATTGCTGCTGTCCTGAGCAATGATCAATGATAATGGCACTGCTGATAACAATAATCAGCTCTGTTCTGTCTGGCATCTTCGAGGCAGGTGTCTCACAAACACCTTTACAAAATTAATGATGTTACAGAATTGCAGATCACAACCACCAAATGTAATTAATAATCCAAAATCCTACAGCACAGCTGGTGGACAGTAAATAAGAGTTATGGGGGGAAACACTGGGTTTGCCAGGTTCATGTACCTGCTCATAGACCTAGAATAAGTGTGAGACAGGTGTATCTCTGTGGGTCTCTGTCAAAGTAAGGATTAAAACTACTTGTAATTCCATGCCAGAAATTTTCCCCTCTGGAAATTAGGTCCTGGTTGTGAAAACTGTTGTGCACATGCTTGGTATTAAAGGAATGAGTTCTGCTAGCAAAATTGCTTGCTCAAAGTTAAGCCTCTGCTGAAACACCTCAAAAAATGAAAACAGGAGTTTTTATATGTTGAAGGATCTTTGCTAGTCAAAATGATTTTATGTTAAAATTATGTTAAAGGTACTAGTCTTACATTGAGATGGTGATAAAGAACATAATAACTATATTTTAATCTGAATTTGAATGATCATTTTATAAAGTAAAGACTTTGTAAGTTTTTCTCTATTGTGAGAACATTTCCATAAAAAATCAAAGTTGTTCAGCTTATGTTCAGGGGTTTTCAAGAATTGCTACACCAGACATCATTCCTGTTTAAAAACAAAATTAAAAATCAAGTGTGAGGTTTTGAGATTAAAAAGGTGAAACAGTTTGGTCACAATACTGCAGTAGAAACCCTTTGAACTTTGGACCTACTCACAGACACATTTGATCTATGAGTCAGCACTCATGAAGCTACCAGAGCTCTGATTGAATTTAATGAAGTCTGGAGCAGTATCTTTATGGCTTTGGATCATCTGACATTCAAATCATTCCTACCCTTTATCGTGTTTTCCAAGAAGCTTGGTTTATAATGTCAGTTCAGTTAGGAAAGCAGCATTAAAATATTCAAGATGTTATTATTTCTCCATTGCTACATGCCATACCTAAGGACCAAACATTTTAGAAGCAGAAACCTGCACAGGGATTGTTTATCAGAGCTTTGTGAAGTTGCTTGTTGCATCCACCCCCATGATTGCTCTGGCTGTTTAGTCTCAGTTAGATTTGGTGTCAAAATCCACTAAGATCTACTCTGAAATGAGGCTGGGATTTATCTTTCCTGGTCTTCCCCTTATTAAAGCTGTCCAGCTCAGGAGAGTTGTTTAGGCTCCTGTATTGACAGACACACACATCACCAAAAACTTATTCATCTTAGATATTTGTAGATACCTGTTTATATGAATCACAGGTGATCCCCTCAGAGCGTAAACTACTGACTCTGTGAGTGTGTCAAATAATTGACTACTTTCCCCAGGTACAAAATGGGCATGACAGTAACCCCCTAACCTGTAGGTGGGTGTAGATATGTGCTTCAACTGAAATATCCCATTCCTATCCTAGCTGGAGAGTTTTTCTTGGTTGGAGCTGGAGAATGGGATTAAATTGTAGCTCTGCTCCCTTTGGCTTTCATGACTCAGCATCAGGCTGTCTGTGCACTTTCAAGCTGAAAATAAAATGAGCTTTAATGCTACTGATTCCAGTGATGCTGTACTGCCCTTTTTCTGGTGCTGTATCTGGCAAACCAAACACATTTACAGACCCATTTCTTGAAATTCTCTTTTAAGACACCATGAGGACTTCGAATACTACCCCTGCTTGTACATCCTTATAATGATTTCAACACTGTAGAAATTGTTTAAAGGAGTGTTATAACAAGGACATCCAGCTTCATGTGCAAGCCTTAAAGTGAGTCTTCCTCAGCTGTATTAACATATAGCCCAAAACATATAGTTGTTCTGGTAGAGACCAGACTGACTGGGCAGAAGCAATGGAGGTTAAAGCAATGGAGAAATAGGATTAAGCAGCTGGGTTCTCCTCACTGCCATGAGGGCTCAGGAGTTTCTCCCTCCTGCTCAAAAAGCAGAGCATGAACATATGAATATCAGCAGTGGAAAGTTTAATAGTCAGACTGTGAAACAGCTCAGACAAAACTGATTGGGGAAGAGATACAAGATAGACAGACTGGAGATAATTCTGTGTGTTCAGCAGATTGCAGTTATTTTTGTAATCCCGACATCACAAGTATGGAAATATTTATGATAACCCAGGGCAGATGGAAATTCCTTTGCACAGGGCTTACACTGGGGGAACTTCTTTGTGTTTGGTGGGTTCATACCTCAGACATGTGTTGTTGCCTTTGTCTGAAATTAGAGTGGTCTAAGGAGGTCTGGAGACAAAAAAAAACAAACAAAAAAAAGTTCTGCCTGGTCTTTCAGGAGTGCCTTGGCGATGAATTTTAGGGTGTCATTGCCAGGATACCCTTGTGGGGTTGAAGATCCCCAATTGGCCAGTTGCCTTTGCAATGGCAATTTTGAGATGGCCACTCTTGCAGGCATAAGAGAGAAGATTGCTTTGGTCTTTGTACTAGAAAAGACTCAGTTTCCATTAAAGAATCATTTTGGTTGGAGAAGACCTCCAAAATCTACAAGTCCAACCTTTGACTGAACACCACCTTGTCAATGAAACCATAGCACTGAGTGACTCAGTCTAGTCATTCCTTGAACACTTCCAAGGATGGGGACTTCACCACCTCCCCGGGCAGCCCATTCCAGTGCTTGACAACCCTTTCAAGCATTGGAATGCTGAAGAAATACTTTCTGATGTCCCACTGGAGCCTCCTCTGGCACAGCTTAAGGCCATTTCCTCTTGTCCTGTCACTTGTTGCCCGTGAGAAGAGGCCAAACTCCGCCTTTCGACAACCTCCTGTCAGGTAGTTCTGGAGAGTGAGAAGGTCCCCTCTGAGCCTCCTTTTCTCCAGGATAAACCATCCCAGCTCCCTCAGCCACTCCTGATAGGACTGACTCTCCAGACCCATCCCCAGCTCAGCTGCCCTTCTCTGGACATGCTCCAGCACCTCCATGTCTTTCTTGAAGTGAGAAGCCCAGAATTGGACACAGGACTTGAGGAGAGGCCTCACCTGTGCCAAGTAGGGAGGGACAATCAATTCCCTTGTCACAGCTCTTCCATCCCCCTGTCATTTGTATAATTGCTGAAACCAGTGTGCCAGTTCCCTCTTCCATGGCTGAAGACTCCAAGCTGAGGCCTTCAGAAAGGTCTGACTCACCTCATCTGTGGTTTCTTTAAAATCTGTGCACTCAGTTCCCAACAGACCTGAGCTAACCTGAGCCTTGTTTTTTTGTTTTTTTTTTTTTAAACCATGAGATCCAAGGAAACAATATAAAGAACTGAGAAGCACCAAAGATACTCCTGACATTGTCAGTTATTGTCTGATTTTGAACCCACATCACAAGAGCAATGCTTATCCATCAAGAAAGCCCACATGAAATCTGGAGACAAAATTTTTACAGGGACATGAAGCGATGGGTCAAGGAGGAATTGCTTCAAAGGGATGAAGGGCAGGACTAGATTGGATATTAGGGAGAAATTCTTCCCTGTGAGGGTGGTGAGGCCCTGGCACAGGTTGCCCAGAGAAGCTGTGGCTGCCCCATCCCTGGAAGTGTTCCAGACCAGGTTGGACGGGGCTTGGAGCAACCTGGGATAGTGGAAGGTGTCCCTGCCCATGGCAGGGGGTTGGAACGAGATGCTCTTTAAGATCCCTTCCAACACAAATGTTTTTACGGTTCTATGAGTCCACGATTCTATGAATATTTTGAATTTCTTGTAATCCATGCTCTGATCAGACTGTGGCTAAACTGGATCCTGTGAGTAGGTCTGGGGGAAGGGAAACACAGATATTGATTTTGCTTGTCTTTTCCTCATCTTTGATGCTATTAAAAAGAGCATCAAATATTCCCGGATACACCTGCTTCAATAGTTATCAAATAACTAGTGCTTCAGTCACTGCTGATAAAGATTGGGTTTAAATTCACTGAAAGAAGGAAAAAGCTTTTCCTTCTGTTCTCCTGTCTGTGCCATCAACCAGTCCTTAAATCCACTTTAAAATCCCTTGCCAGTAGGTACAGTTGGAACCTGTTCATGTTGCAGTGTTTTCTATGCCATTTTGATCAACTCATTTAGGATGTTCATTGTGATACTTTTTTTTTTTTTTTGCAGGCAGTTTCCAGTTCATATTTTCTTTTTTTAATCAGGCAGAGACATTACAATTAAAATACCGTAAAAGTGATTCTGGCAGTATTGCAATAAGCATGTTTTTTAATTAAAGGAAGAACATGGGATGTACAAATAGTACCAGCTAATGGGAAATTTCATCCAATGTATTTTTTAATTGAGATTTAAAAGGAAGAAAAGTCAGCCCAATTTTTCTCTGTCACTGTGTGATATTTTCCTGCGTTGTTACGGTGAGCCTGCAATAATTAGTCTCAGAGCTTTAAAATCCCAGCTGTTTTCATGGAAAAACAGTGGAAGACATCAGTTCTTTATTTGTTAGCACATTTTGCTGCAGGAATTCAGTGTTATCCAGCAGAGTGCATTTCACAGAGGTGGACATTCCTGGAGGAAGAGTTTTAAAGCCCTGAATCCGTAGCAATTTAAGGGGTCGTTTTTTTCAGATTTTCCTCCAACTGCAAACCCTGGTTCATGTTTGGGTATAGACTACAGGTTTCTTTTGCCATCGTGTTTTAGCTGGGCTTACAGCATGTACATTGGGCTCCCAGGGCTCTCACTTGCCAATTAAATTGATTTGCTGCAACTTTAGTAGCTCTTGAGACTCCTCTGGGATGCTGCACAGTGAACAGATCTATGGAAGCTAATCCTGGCCAAGGAACTTGACACAGCTCTGGCTGAGACCAGGCTGAAACCTGAGGCAGCACCATCTCCTTTCTCTAATCACTGTCGTGGATAGAGGGGCTCACAGAACAATAGAATGGTTTGAGTTGGAAAGGACCTAAAAGATCATCTAGTTCCAAATCCCTGCCATGGGCAGGGACACCTTCCACTATCCCAGGTTGCTCCAAGTCCCGCCCAACCTGGCCTTGGACACTTCCAGGGATGGGGAGTCCACAGCTTCTCTGGGCAACCTGTGCCAGGGCCTCACCACCCTCACAGCCAAGAACTTCTTCCAAAGGTGCACTTAATGCTTGTCTGTCAATTGGGAACTTGAAACAACAGCCAAAAGACCTCTTTTTTTCATCACACCTCTATGTGTGGTGTTTACCTGATACCTCCACCAGACTCACTAGAAGTTCCTTCATTATATCCTAGATGATGCCATAACTGCTCAAAGCCCTCTTGGAGTGTCCGTGCCTCTTCCCCACCAAGTCAGCTTTTCTTTTGCAAATCCATCAAAGGTGTTGCTAAGCATCTCAGATGTATCTAAGAGCTGAAAAACAGAAGGATTTCTTTGAAGCAGATACACCTGTGGCAGCATCTTCTGGGCTGCCAATCTGAATTGCCTTTGCCTGTCTCCTGAGTTCTTAGGGAAGAGCCTGATCAGCTCACAGGGAGCACGTGCCATCTGAACAGATGGCTGAGAGCACAGCAAGCCAAAAAACAAAGGCATGTCAGGCTTGGGAGATGAATTCTGCCTGAGAGTACTGAAGCAGCTGCTGGTTCCTCTCTCAGGGACAGATTAAGGCCTCCATCCAACAAAATGCTGGAATACAAGCTGAACTTCTTAGAGTGTTAGTGATGTCCTGGTGGAAATACATGGGCATTTGAATTCACAGCTAGTTTGGGATCTGTCCTTATGTGCTATGAACATGGAGAGATATTCTCAGGGAGGTGGAGAACGAATTTTGGGCTCAGTTCAAGCAGCCTTTGGGATGGAGCCAATATAACAAACTTCTCCTTTGCATCTTGCTCAGCCATGGTCCAGCATGCAAACAACTTTTATGGCTCGTTGGAATGTCATGTGAGCAAGTCAACTGGGTACAGGTGACAGAGCCTTGAAATAATTGTCTTTTTTTAAATCTCATAAACTCTGTATTCCTCTTCCTGTACACAGGAGGATCTTAGTTGCTTTGAGATTTTTTTTTTTCCTTCTCAGAGGCCCTACCAGGTCGACCCTTGGAGCTGGAGAATGAGCAATAAGTGGGTTGTCACGCTGCAGCCTTTTTGCACAGATCAAGCAAAGCTATTCCAGCCCCAGCAGTTGCCTCCTGCTGTTTGCCACTCAGGGATGCTTGCCAGGAATTGAACTTCTGAGCTTGAGCCCGTCTCACTGGGAATTCTGTGGCTTTTTTGGGTGAAACACCAAGTGAGAAGAGCTGATGAGAGCAAACTGAATGCTGTGGGAACATGAGACAACCTGAGCAGATCTTCCCTGCGCTGCGATGGGAGGGAGTAGTCCAGTTGAGGAGATGAGCTCTCAACCTGCAAAAGCCCTTCCATGCAGAGGAAGTTTGCTGCTAGTTGAAGGTTATGGCAAAGTAATGAAAAATAAGACAATTTTATTAATACTTTTCTTACATTTGATTATTTAAAAAAATTGTCTTGCTATCTATCCAGCACCTTTCTTGCAGTTTGCTTGCTTTGACACTGCATTTAGCTCTACATAAAGTAGAATTAAATCTGAAGTAGGACTGAACATCTGAAGTAGAACTAAATCTAAATCTATCACTTTTATCCTAACTCCCTAGTGAGCTGTTCATTAGGAAAAATGTCTTATATCAGCAGGGAATGCAAGGTGTGGCTTCAAAAGGTGATAATAGAAAATCCCTCTGTGTGAAAGGTGCACTTTGGAATGGGGATTTTGCTGCCCTTGGAGTCCAGAAAATCTCTAGGGCATTTTAAATCACAACCTGAATGAGAAATATCAGCATCACTTTAATTCATTGCGAGAACATCTCTGTTAGAGGGACTCTTTTTAAAAAAAATAAGGTTTTTGAGAAAGGATATAACCTGCTGTGTTTGAAAGCGTGAATCATCATGACAGAGGCAAGGAGAAACTTCCCACAAGTCTTCCCCATCCTCTACTCCATCATTATTTGATTTTTTTTTTAAGAGGTGCAGGATGTAGCCTCTTTCCATAGTAATACTGTGGATACCTGGTCTGTGGCATTGCATGAGCCAGTCCAGACACCTGAAAAAGTGAAGTTTCATAAATTATATTTCAAAATCCTTTCCTTTTGGTTGTGCCCTCCACTGTTTTCCAAGGACTTCAGAAGATAAACCTCTTTTCACAAAACCAGTTCTGCCAATGGCATGATGGTGCTGTAGTTACCCACACAGCAGATTAAGCCCCCACCTTATAATCAGGTTTGTTTTCTTTAATATTCTTTTTTTTTTAATTATTTGGTCTGGCTGATCTCCCCTCCAGTGGGACAGACGGAGTTGCCTTGTTGGTTTTTTCTCTTTCTTTTCCTCCCTTTTTTTCCCCTTTGCTAAAGGCAGATAAAGAACGATTTCTTTTCTGTGTGTGCAGAGGTGGAGGCTAATTGCTGGGTTAATTGAGAAGAATGGTGCTTCTGATGTTCTCACAAAGTATCAAATAGCCTCAACATATTTCTCCCCTCTCTCCCTCACTCCACCTAAAGAGACCCATTGAATTTGCACATTACTGTAGAGAAGTGATTATAGGTTTAATTGTATTTATTTTGCTTGGTGGGGAGGCCATCATAACAGTGCTTGATTGATTTTTATAAAATCACCCTCAAGGTCATGTGTAGGACTTTGCTTTCCTGTGCAGCCATAACAAACAATTTGAGGGTCACAGCCAAAGGCTCAGTTGAGCAATATTCTTGCTTTCTGCTTTCAGAGAAGAGGTCAAGTGCAATAAAAGAAGGAAGCATAACTTTTATTTTCTTTTTTAAAAAAGGAGAAGACAACCTTGTAAAGCAGCAGCTGTATATTTATTCTGACCCAAGAGAAACCACAGAGATACAGAGAGGGTTAGAGGGACAATATGCAATTTTCAGACAGAAGTATTTGCAAGTTTGGCCAGAGTTTGTTTTACACATAGACTTGATAAATGGTTAAATGAATCTCACCTTTTCTTTGCTGTGATGCTGCTCTTCTTTTATCCTCAGTGGTTGAACTTTTTTTCACTTTATTTTCTCCCAAAAACTTTTGGATTTGTTCTGGGAGGGCACAGCTTCCTTATTTGCTCTGCTGTGTCTCAGCACTGTTCACGAGGGGAGGAGGGTGAACATGCTCTACTGTTTTACCACAGACCCTCTGGAGACAGGGTAGAAGGAGACAAATCCCAGACCCTCGTGGGCAACAGGCTTCTTCCCATGAGTACCTCAAGGTGCATTGGAATGGCTGCAAAAAGGAAAGGACACAGGAATCTTACATTCCTCTATCCCTGCCATCCCATGGGAAGGGGTTTTGGGAGGGAATTAATATTTCTAACCTCTCTCGTAGACAGCTTGAAAATTTTGGATGGACAAAATGTGGCTGAAACTTAGGAAAACTTGTTTGAGATGTAGCAATGCTTTTCCAATCAAAAGATAGGACAGCTTTGGTCACCAGCCTTCCTGGTGCAGTGGTACAGCATGGCAGCAATTAAAATTCTGATTAAAAATTGTATGAAGAGAAGTGGAAACAGAAATGAGTGTATTTCTTTAGGAGCAGAGCATAGGAAGTCAATAAAGACCTTAGGGAAGATGTCTTTTTTATGTTAGGAATGAAATAAATTGCAGTGATTTACAGTTCCATTTATAGATTGTGGTGATAAAATTATTAACACTGCTGCTATAGGGCAAAAGTATTTAATAAATATTTCTGTTCTCAGTATGGGAACGAATAGGATGGTAAATTATATCACAAGAGGAAGATGGACCAGTAGTCCATTATTACTAAATAATGTTAATAGGATGAAGATGTTAAATATTCTTTCAAGAATACACAATCTTAAATCAACAGGTCCAGTCTCATTCAAGAGCTTTAAAACTTCTGGTAGAGACACTCTGTGGCCCAAAAGTATTAATTTAAGAGTCAATGGGAGATTACAGACGGATATACAAGTTCTGATCTTGGTTTGATTCTGATCTTGATCTGATTTACAGGCAGATAAATGGGAAACATATTGCCTGCCTAGTTTGATATTAACCAATGGGTCAAAAGAGAAAACTGAGTGAAGTTAAATGTAGGAGATGGTTGAATCCATAAATTACTAAGCATGGGATTATACTGAATGACAGAAGAGAAATTTAATGGAAGAAAAGGCAGAAAACTTCTGTTAATTTTCTAAGAAAATTACGAGTTTCTTTGATAATTACTTCAATCAAATGTGATAGTGTGGTGACTGAGGGACACCTGCCAAGACATGACAGCTGGCACGTGCAAAATGGACTAACTCAGAAAGTAAATTTTTAGTGGGGAAACCATTTTCATGACTATTTGGTTCCTACTGCACATCATTGATTATTGATGGATCACTGATGATCTGAGAGGAAATGGAGACCACATTGTGTGAAGGTCCTTTAAACCAAATGCAGATTTACAGAGCAGAGAAAAGAGCTGGGCAGGGAGCAATTCAGCATGAAACTCGTGGTTGCACAATAAGGGACCTTGTCAGGTAAAGCCAAGATCATGAAAAGGATCAGAAGTCAGTGTGGCCCAAGGATGCCAAGATTGAGGTCGGGTTGGATGGGGCTTGGAGCAACCTGGTCTAGTGGAAGGTGTCCCTGCCCATGGCAAGGTGTTGGAACTGGATAATCTTTAAGGTTTCTTCCAACCCAAACCATGCCATGATTCTATGATTCTATATCCACTTGATCTCCCAGTTTAATGAAGAATAAAAAAGGCTGCAGTTTTAATTTTTCCTGGGAAAAGCAAGAGGCAGAGGGTGAGAATAAGGAGTTTTGCCTCTATAGGCAGCATCAAGAATAAGAAAGGAACAGAAGAACTATGAGATTTGGCTTTGCAAATTCAGGAGCACTGGACTGTGTGAGAGGCTGCCCAGCTCCATGACCTGGAGATGATTCCTTGCAAATAGAATCTTAACCAGTCTGAAGGAGGGCTCAGATTTGATTTTACCTGTGAATACTTTCACAGACAATGATGTTTGTTGCACCTCTCTACAGGGCAGTGCAGGAGGGTACAGAGCACTCTGAAAGCTCATCCCTGGCAAGTTATGCCTGGAAAAAAAGCATAAACTGTGAACAGTGAGAGAAATTAGCTGTTGGAAAAGATGATCATGGCAAATGTTCCCAGGTCACTTGATTGATTCAGCAGTCAAACACAGACAACTTGACTTCCTCCAGTTTTTCAATAGCCTGATGTGCACAGGCCTCCAGGAGATATGATCTAATGGTGCCTTCAGTCTCCAAATAACACCATCTCAATTATTGTCCCAATTTCACCACAGTGCATTTCTTATTAAGACCATTTCATTTTTCTAGAAGTCTCAGATGTATCTCAGATAACAGTCAAATATCTGTTGTTTTTCATGAAGCAAGCTGAAATTTGTGCTGTTTTATCGCAATGTATGCAGTATAGTTTGTAAAAACACTATATAGAAGCTTAACAGAAATACATTTGTATTTAGAAAAGTACGTCAAGGGAAAGAGACAATTTACACATAGGGGAGTTGGTTTTTGTGAAAGGAAATCCATGGTTCCCAGTGAATATAAGCAAGAAAACTAAGCATATTCTATAAAAATGCATATGGAAAGCACTGAAATTTGGAAATAAAATATTTAATGGGTAGTCCTTATTCAAATACTGGCTTTGTTATAAGCCTAGGAAATGAGGACTAAGTTATAAGACTTTATTATAAGATTAAGAAATCAATGAAACAATGAAAGCTCCTCCGTGCAAAAATAAACAAAGGGATCAGGATGCGAAGAATGTGTTCAGCAGGAGTGGATGGAACTGAGTGGGAAAGGCACATGAGTGCTGTGCTTCTTCTTCATCATTGAGAGCAGCAGGACCTGGTCAAAGAGGAGTTATAATCAAGGTAGATTTAATCTGATTTTTATGTTAAAACTTCTTCCCTCCTTTTAGCCTCAATACTGAAATTAAACTAGGGGTTTGATCCTTATTCTAAGGATTAGTATAATCTTTATAGAATTATACAATCACTGAACAATTTGGGTTAGAAGGGACCTTAAAGATCATCTTGTTCCATGGAGAGGGACATCTTCCAGTAGACCAGGTTGGTGCAGCCTGGTCTTGGATGCTTCCAGGGATGAGGCAGCCACAGCTTCTCTGGGCAACTTGTGCCAGGACCTCACCACCCTCACAGGGAAGAACTTGTGGTGAAGGAAAGCCAACTGTGTGGTAGATATGGATGTAACCATTGAGAACTGCTAACACCAGGAGAAAGCTGATCATGGTATGAGAAATCAGAGTTATCAACTACTTCACACAAAGGGGGGGTGATAGAAGCCCTTTGTAAAGAGGTCTGAGGTTTCCAGACTTTGAGATTTTCCCTACTAGCTCCTGGGAAACGGAGCTTGACCT
The DNA here is from genome assembly GCF_003984885.1 of Neopelma chrysocephalum. Taxonomy (NCBI): domain Eukaryota; kingdom Metazoa; phylum Chordata; class Aves; order Passeriformes; family Pipridae; genus Neopelma; species Neopelma chrysocephalum. The sequence goes on from NW_020926159.1 coordinate 207,998, forward strand.
AGGAAGACATATCCCATATGCAGTGTGATAAGATGTTTGAGAGTCCATTCTGTCCAAATGCATTGCAAAGATAGAGACAGTGTCATTTATAGGAGAGGAAATATGAAAGGAGATAATGGAATAAACCATCCTGAGGTGACAGACTGGGATTGCCAGCTCAGACATGGAAAGAACAAGGGAAGCATTTGACAGAGCTGAAAAGCTTGAGTCAAAACAGTTAGAAATGGCTTTTCATGCGCTCTGTACTTAGACCACAGAATTCATTGCTTCAAGAAGTCATTGAGATTAAATATCACAAATACTAGAAGGATCAGTTCTATATTACTGACAAATCTTATCCAGTTATACTAATAGATTGTAAAAGGAAAATGTTGGCAAGGGGATGAAACCTTATGCTTTGAGGCAAAGCTAACCTCTAATTAGGGATTGAAATGTGTTTTTTATGGGATGGGGAGATCAACTCACATCCAGCTAAGAGGAAGACATTTCTTATGCTGTATTTAGAAGCATCTGGTTTTGAACAGCAGCTGGAAGAGTTTGCAGGATTAAATCAACCACTGATCTAAACAAGTTGCCAGTTCTTATGTTCCAAAGCCAGTTTCCCCTCCCCTCTCCCTGTCAAATGTAGTTTGTAATTGAAAAAGTAACATAATACAAATTAAATAGAAATATTCTTTTTCAACATTTAGTGAGTGAGTCAGTTAAAATTGGGGTTTTCCAACCCCAGCTCCCTTGCACTGGAATTGGAGAGATTTTCATGTCTACCCAGGTTGTCTGGCCTTGCTCAAGTCTAGAAAGGCAGACTGCTGTAGAATCAAAAAATGGACTGAATTAATCGGGTCTGTAAAGAGCTGATAAATCCATAAGGAGAAGTACAGGGAAAGTTGGAAATTTGGCAGGACACAATAGTATTTTAGCTTTAATCTCGTAATTTTATGATAGAACCATTTGTTTATCCACCTCTTACAGCTCCTTGGCTGTGAGATAATGACTGGCTATTCCATCTGTGGTTGTATTTTGTTCTTCTCTTGTCTTCAGGTGGCAAACTCTTGTTTACTGGGCCAGGACCTGTAGAACTACATGCTCATTACATCCTGGTATCTGATGGAGGAGAGCTCCAGGTGGGATCCACTGAGGCCCCTTTCCCTCACAGAGCACACATCTATCTCTATGGGAGCATCCATTCTCCACCATTATTTCCATATGGAGTCAAGTTCCTGGCAGTGAGGAATGGGACACTTTCCATTCATGGTGAGTACATTTTTTTCTCATCAAAAGCAGAGCACGAATGAACAATAGAAAACAAAACAAAGAAAAAGAAAAAAAAAAAGGAAAAAGAGAAAAACAGGTTTTTGGAGGAAAAATAAAATGACAAAACAACTTTGGTCACAAGCTTAGATTTCTAATTAAACTCAAATATTTGCTGAAATGTGGTTTTTTTAAGGCCAGAACTTTATATCTTTGTATTCACCATGAGACTTCTCTTTCTGTAGTATCTTATGCATGCAAGCTCAGTGCTGTATATCCATACAAATTCCCATACTGGGAGCTGAGTCATTCTTAAAATCTGATCCCCAAGAAGAAGAGGATGGTACCAGGTAGTTATGAAACCCTGACAGTCATTTAGACACCTAGAATTTGTGCATGTCTCTCCACAAAAAAATGTCTTCTTCCCCTGGAAACTGGACCTGGAATCTCTGCTGTGAACTGTCTGTGTTTGCTGTGCTGCTATAATGGAATATCCTTCTCCCCTCCTCCCTCTCCATAACAAGTTTCCTTCCCAAAGAGGGTATGACTCTTGGGGTTTCCAAGAGTGTGATCTGCCAGGTAGATCCCATGGTGAGGCCAAGGTCAAGCATGCCACAGTAGCCTGGGACAGCTGGAGTGGGGAAGATACTTCTCAAAGCATCGGCAAAAGGCTCCTAGCAGTGTGTTTTCCCATCCTTCACCTCTCTGTGCTGTGCTGGCACCCCAAAACCAGTGGTCTGTCTCTAGAATTAGGAGCAAAACTGGAATATCTCTATTTTCCTGATGGTCCATATGGCCTTATCTGCTCAGCACAGATTGTGGTCCTAAATGACAAGTACAGGCCAAACTGTGGCAATGCCAAGAATTTCAGTCCCAGGTGACGAGTCCTTTGCTCTAACCACTGGACCTTATAATCGTAGAATGGCTTGGGTTGAAAGAAACCTTAAAGCTCATTTCATCCCAACCCTTTGCCATGGGCAGGGACACCTGCCACTATCCCAGGTTGCTCCAAGCCCCATCCAACCTGGCCTTGAACATTTCCAGGGATGAGGCAGCCACAGCTTCTCTGGACAACCTGTGCTGGGACCTTACCAAGGTACAACCATGAATTTCTTCTAACCCTGCCCTCTGTCAGTTTGAAGCCATTCCCCCATGTCCTGTCCCTCCAGGCCCTTGTCCCAAGTCCCTCTCCAGCTCTCTTGGAGCCCCTTTAGGCACTGGAAGGGACTCTCAGATCCCCCTGGAGCCTTCTCTTCTCCAGGTGAACACCCCCAGCTCTCCTGGACTGTTTCTGGAGCAGAGGGGCTCCAGCCCTTGGAGATGCTGGCCTCCTCTGGACTCATTCCAACAGCTCCACATCCTTCATATATTGTGCATAGAATATTTTAGATACAGAGCTTTTTTTTTGGAAGGCTATGAAATACAGTTATAAAATGTCCATTTCTTGGTTCAGTAGGTTGGATATGGAATTCAGGTTCAAACTCAGCATGAATGAGAACATTAATTCTGTGCACTCATGTCAAGCTCTTAACTACTGGGCTGGTTTTAAAGCCTCTATGTGTCACAGGGGGGAGGAAAAAAAACCCAACAATGAATGTCTCATCTCCCTTCCTCATGTTCTTGTGTGTCAAACTTTGTGTTGGTAGGCGTTCGTACCCTCCAGCAGGGCTTGAACTTACACCCTCTGTCCTACAGGCAGAAATGTTGCTGTCTGAGCATCGCTGACACGTGTGGCTCTGGGTCAGAAATGATGTCAGACACCGAGGGGGACAATCTGAGCACAGACAGGGAGGGAGCTGTGCCACTGTGCCGTGATCCTGTCAGCTCACAGGAGCCCAGCAATGTCAGGAGAGCTCAGGCGTTGGAGGGGGGTCAGTGAACAGATGTTTTTGTGAAGCAGGAGAGATGAGCAGAGAGTGGGGAAGGTGCTCCTGACAGGGGCAAGGGAGCGGGGCTGGCAGGTGCTCTTGACCACTTCATTGAGACACGGCAAAAGGCTAAATCATTTAGGCTTTAATAATTCCAGTAAACTGGCTTTGCAGAGGGTTTCTATCCCATTTCCTGGAGGATATCCCTGAGAAGGGCTATTAGACAATCCAGGCTGAATTGACTGTCCGTCACTGGCCATTGAGTTTCACACAGTTATCCCAGCCCTGAGTTCAGTAACTCCTGTTAAATTAAAGCATGCCTTCCAGAAAGGCTTGGTCTTTGAGGACATCAAGGGAAACAGGAGCCAGCTTTTTCCGTGGAGGCTTGTTCCAGGGGATTAATTTGGTTAATCATCCATTTTTTTTTTCCTTTTTAGAGAAAAGTACTGAAGTGTCTGATTTGAATTTGCCTGATAATAGCTTTTGCTGCTTCACTTTCTATGTCTTTTGCTACTTTAAAATATTCTTCTTTTCTTGGTTTGACCCCTGTAAGTCAGGATTTTGTCCTTAAATTGTCAGCACTTTATAGCACGAGCCTTCACTACTTCATGCTGTTTTGTTTTCTGGCAATGTAGGAAAATCCAGTAGCAACTCCTTGCAGCTGTGCCTCCTGTGCTGCTTCTCCTTTCCCTTCTGAGCCTGTATCATCACAGACTTGTTGACTCCATCACCCATAAAATTAAAGACAAACAGGGCAGAAGTACATTTTGCAGTCTTACCTTGGCAACATGATGGAGGGATGTAAACCCAAGTGTCCACATCAGTACCTTTGGGTCTTTTCTAACTGGCATTTCATATGTTTCACTCAGTGTCATAATTCCCAGTGATTCTTCATTCCCTAGGAAACCAAAAAGGTGAGGTCTGCAACCCGAGTATTACTTGGATGAAGGTATGTGGAGCCAAATGTGGCTTGATCCATTAGTGGAAACATCTCCTGGTTTCAATTTCTTATCAATTATTGAATTATTGAATGGTTTGTGTTGGAAGGGATCTTAAAGCCCATCTAGTCCACCACCTCTGTCATGGCCAGGGACACCTTCCACTATCCCAGGTTGCTCCAAGCCCTGTCCAACCTGGTCTTGAATGCTTCCAGGGATGGGGCAGCCACAGCTTCTCTGGGCAACCTGTGACAGGGCCTCCCCACCTTTACAGGAAAGAAATTCTTCCCAATATCCCATCTAACCCTTCCCTCTTGTCCTGGCACTCCATCCCTTGTCCTAAGTTCCTCTCCAGCTCTCTTGGAGCCCCTTTGGGCACTGGAAAGGGTCTCTAAGGTCTCCCCAGAACCTTCTTTTCTTCAGGCTGAACACCCCTAAATCTCACTCTATTATTATTCAACCCTAATTCTTATTCAAGAATTCTTATCAATTTCTTCTTCAACAAATCCAGACTAGCTATGAAATCCCTTTTAAGCTCTGCACCACACACAGTCCCAGTGCATGGCTGCAATTAAGGTTCATTCAAACCATGTAATATGCAATTTAACATTGAAGCAGTAGAAGCCTGTTAGAAAACAAGACAAAAATAGTGTGATCTTTTGCTGGGCTCATATTGCTTACATGGAAAAAATCTGCTGTTCTGTCTCCAATTTAGCACCAGTCTGGCCTGTGGTATAGAATAAATTGTTGAGCATGACAGCCCTTTCATATATATGTGAGAGAGCCTGACATGCTCAGCAATATACATTTGTGAGATACATTTATAAACACGAATATATATGTTATCTCAGATCAAAATCATTAAATAAGCAGGTTTCCAAATTCTCAGCTGTCTTGGTGAAGACAGGACCGAGTGCATTTTAATTCCTTTTCTCTTTCAGCCAGGGAAAGCTGGGGGATGCTCTGGTTGAGTTCAGATTGTTTAGTAAGCGCTGTCAGCTCCTCACTTTGATATGTTAATATGACTCAGGGTTTCCCACAATTCCCTCATGAGTGGCAGTCCTTTGCTCCGGTAGTTGTAGCAGACTGGGAAATTTCACTGTTGCCTTTGGCTTTAGCCAACTCCCCTGCCAGTCAGAGCGTGCCACCCATAAACTGCCTGTCAATCACATGTCAGGTTTAGAGGGGGTTTCAGTCAGCCAGGGCAACTTGACTTTTTGACAATGTAATTATGGCCCTTGCATCCGCGGTAGGGGCCTGAGCGGGGCTGAGAGAATTTTATTGATTGTTCAGAAGGGAAATTTATCACTGTCTCCAGCTCCATTTGTACTTTATTCCCTGAGAAACTCTCTTGACAAGCTGCAGGAGAGAAGTTTAGCATGGTGGCCTTGGCTGTTCTTGCATCTTTGTCCTTCGCAGGGAAACCAGACTGGAGGCACCGGCAGATGCTGAGGCGGGGGCAGAGACTGGGTGAAAAGGCAGAAGAAGTGGAGTTGATACCTCAACAGCTGAGGACAGACCACCCCTTCTTTGGGACAGACCAATTTTGTGCTCTGATCACTCTTATTATCATAGAATCCTAGAATGGTTTGGGCTGGAAGGGACCTTTAAGGAGCATCTTGTTCCAACTCCCTGCCATGGGCAGGGACACCTTCCACTAGACCAGGCTGCTCCAAGCCTTATCCAGCCTGGTCTTGAACACTTGCAGAGATGGGGCAGCCACAGCTTCTCTGGGCAACTTGTGCCAGGGCCTCACCACCCTCACAGTCAAGAATTTCTTCCCAATATCCGATCTAACCCTGCCCTCCTTCATGTTAAGATAATTTCCTCTTGTCCTATCTTCATGCTTGTGTCCCAAGTCCCTCTCCATCTCTCTTGGAGCCTCTTTAGGCACTGGAAGGGGCTCTAAGGTCTCCTTGGAGCCTTCTCTTTTCTGGGCTGAACAGCCTCAACTCTCTCAGCCTGCTCCATAGCAGAGGTATTGACACATATGGAAAAACTTTAAAGGCCTTTTCCATTCAGTTCCATTTTTAGCAGTCCTGTATAGATGATCTCATTATTCCATTGTGTCCCCTCGAAAGAGACTGTGCCTGTTCCCAAAAGAAGACCAGCAGTTTTGCTGTATATTGATCTGAAACTTTGTTTGTGCCAACACTGCGATGATACAGGGCATGAGCTCTGAGCAACCTGGTCTAGTGAAGGTGTCCCTGCCCATGGCAGGGGGTTGGAACTGGATGAGCTTTAAGGTCCCTTCAAACCCAAACCGTTCTGTGGTTCTATGATTCTATGAGCCTGTTCCCTGCATTTTGACTTATAACATGTATCTCTCCAACTAGATGGAAGATCCTACACTTTGGATTTAATAATACGCTACATTCACTTTATCCAGACTGTGAACGGTGTGTGGTAAAGAAAAAGCTATGTCCAGAGAGTTTTGGTTTAATAACACCTATTGATAATCAGGACATTTAAAACAGAGGTGTCAGTGGTCACTTCAGTCCTCTTAAGTCATGGCCAGCCCTGGTGCAGAGAATGTCCCTGCACTTTCAGGGGATGCTGGCCAGTGAAGATGACATAATAGAGGCAATTCTGCACCACTTCTATCCCAGATTTCTCTTCAACCAAAGCAATCTGATACTTTTTCAGGGTTGGCTTAGATAAAAAAAAGTATTTTTTATCAGTTGAACCAATTATTAATTTTAATTGCTTTTAATCAATAATAAAACACAAAATATTTGTGAGCTGTGCACTGTGCTCTGCAGAGCCTGTGCATTCCTCCAGAGATCAAACATTTAATCAAATGGCTCTTGCTTTCCCTCCATTAAGCAATGTTATGTATCTGTGCTGAGTTTGAGATTGAGAGATCATAGGCAACATGAGAGAATTTGTTCTGCTTTACTCACATATTAAAAAGAAAAGCTTCCCAGGGGAAAAAAATAAGAAAAAAAAATCTGTAGCATGGGAATTCAAGATAGGGTGCAGAGATCTGTGAGAGAAAAGCTGTGCTTTTTTACTTTGTTGAAATGCTCTTCAATAGATGTTATTTTTCACTATCTGAACCCCCTGATTTGCCCACTCCTGTTATACTGTGAGTTCAGATCCTTTTTTCCTTTCAGGATTTACTTCCATGGGTTAGTTTTCCATAGATGCCCTTCTGTGTGGTGGTTGCAGGAGGCTTTTTGCCTTCTGTGGCAGCGTTTTTCCTTTCAAGACCTTGACTTTAACATGATGCATTAAAGCAGATGGCTCTGGAACAGAAGGCTGAGCTGCCTTGAATCCCCTCGTGTTCACCAGGGGTAAGAAACTGCACTTAGGCACTTCCCATGGAGTAACTAATGTACAATGACTTGTTCCTTCACTTTCTTATTCACAAATATAAGATGACCATTAGATTTTAAAGACCTAGCAGATGGGGACAAAAAAAAGAGAGCTGGGTTCAGGGAAAGCTGCTGTGTCTTTCACAGTTTGCCCTTCTTTCTAGCAGAAATGCATCTATCATCTTTGATTTAAGGTTAAATCAGTTGATTTGTATGTTGGTGCTGATCTGAATGAGGAAAGTATGGGCTGTGAAGGGGACTGAGAAGTGGGAACTAATATATATAGTATCATAAAGATAAATAAGCTAATAAAGATAACAATATAATATCATACAATATAATACGTTATATTCTGTATATCATACACTGGAATGGATTGGAATAGAATAGAATAGATAAATAGACTATAGCTAATATATTAACTTGTGATTCTTGACAGAGTTCAGGCCTGTGTGTCACTACAAATGTGGAGGTGTTTTATGGATTAAGTAGTTGCCTCTTTCAAGCTTTTGAACATACCATCAAAAAATTCCTTCTACTTCTGGCCCCAACTAAAACAAGAGTACTGCCTGGAAGAAGAGAATAACCAGCAACAAAATCAGGGCTAATTTCCACCCCAGAGAGGAGAAAGCCTGCAAAGTTTGGGCTGCCCAGGGAGGTAGTGGAGTTCCCATCCCTGGAGGTGTCCAAGGAATGCCTGGACGTGGCACTCAGTGCTCTGGGCTGGGTGACAAGGTGGTGATCAGTCACAGGTTGGACTGGATGATCTTGAAGGTCTTTTCCAATCTAAATAATTCTTTGATTCTGTGAAGTTTGGCAAACTGAGAAGCCTGGCCCCAGCCCCCTGTTTTCACTGGTCTTCAGGCCGAGCCAGGCAGGGACCCTCTATTTGGGCTCATCTTCACTTTTCCCAGTGTTGAATTCTCCTTCACCACATTCTGGGGATGCAGGAAACTGATCTTTGCTTGGAAAAGGCCGTGCTGCCCTGCATTCCCGCTCCTGCAGGGAGATATTCCCTGCCTCGTTCCACAGCAGCACAAGAGATGAACTGGCAATGACACAGAATGTTAACAGCTGTCTGCAGCTCCCTGCAGGGTCCGCACTCCGTGGCTGCCACAGTTGGAGCCGTTTGTTCCTGGGGTCAGGTTAAAGATATTTTCCTGCCTGGCATCTTTGGTTGTGAGCTTTTTCTAGGGTTTGGTTTATGCAATGGCATTGCAGGAGCTGGTAAAATCTTTCCCCTTGCTTTCAGGACTGATGTGACTTAACAAAGTGACTGGGTGATCTCTGATTAAAGGGAACGTTTGGAAATGTTCATATTTATGGGACAGTACAAAGGGAAAGTACTTTGTCTGCAAGGCAAAGTGTCAGACAAGTGATCAATGAGAGTTTCCATAGACCTATTTAATCATAAAGCTCTTCCCATCCTCAGTAGGATCATAGAATCATGGAATGGTTTGTGTTGGAAGAGTTCTTAAAGCTCATCTCATTCCAATCCCATGCCATGGGTAGGGACACCTTCCACTAGACCAGGTTGCTCAGGGTCCCACACTTCCAGGAAAGGGGCATGATACTCCTTGCTTTCACCAAGGTGCTCTGAAAAGACATTTAGGTGGAAATACTTTAAGTGAAAACTGCAGTTTCACGAATAGGAAACATTCAGCAGGACTAGGTCACTTTCAAGGATATTTCTCAGTGGAGAAAATAAAAGTTATTCAATTTGTCCTCTTGCTCAGATGATGTGAGTTGTTTTTTTTGCTCACTGGGAGAAGGAAAATGTGTTTAATTCTATAATTTTGTTTTTAGCTGGACTTTAATAATATTATTTTTAAATGCTGTATTTCATATCAACATTTCTACACTAGTGAAATGCAATGCTTTTACAGAACAAAAAATCAAATTCCCTAAACCTCCAAAGTGACGTCAGACAAAAACGGGAGATGGTCCCAAAAGGGGTTTCTTTCGTGGAATTTTTATTCTGTGAAGGATGTGGAAGGTTTGGCCTGATTTGAATTTGGAGTGAAATCAAATCTGGGTAATTGTAGGCTTGGATTTCACTCTCCAAATCTGCCTTATAAGGGGGAAACATCAGCCCTATTTTACATAGGGGATTAAAGATGTCAGAGAGAAACGGAAGCTGTGTCTGCTGACATAGAGGGACTGAGCAGGTCTAAATTTTCTGTCTCAGCCTGCCCATTGCTTGTGCAAAACTTGTGCTTGACGCTGGGTTTGGTTCCACATGATGGGCTCATCAGCCAAGTGTGAATAGCAGGTTGAGGGAGGGGATTCTGCTCCTCTGCTCTGCTCTGGTGAGACCCACCTGGAGTGCTGTGACCCCAACATCAGAAGGATGTGGACCTGTCAGAGGAAGTTCAGAGGAGGGCAGAAAGATGCTCCAAGGGCTGGAGCCCCTCTGCTCTGGAGCCAGGCTGGGAGAGCTGGGGATGTTCAACTGGAGAAGAGAAGGATCCAAGGAGACTTTAGAGCCCCTTCCAGAGCCTAAAGGGGCTCCAAGAGAGCTGGAGAGGGACTTGGGACAAGGGCAGATAGTGATAGGACAAGGGAAATGGCTTCAAAATGACAGTGAGAAGGTTTAGATTGGATATAAAGAAGAATGTTTTTATGGTAAGGGTGATAATACACCGGTACGGGTTTCCCAGATAAACTGTGGCTGCCCCATCCTTGTAAACTTTCAAAGTCAGGTTGGGTGGGCTCTGAGAAATCTGGTCTAGTTGAAGACATCCCTCCTCATTGCAGGGGGTTGGACTAAATGACCTTTAAAGGTCCTTTCCAACCCAAACCATTCTCTGACTCTAATTCTAAGCTAGAATTTGAACCCACACTCGAATCCAATCCAAAATACCCAGTGTCATCCTGAGTACCCAGCACCAGGGCTGCTGCAGCTTTCCATCAAAGAGCTGATGAGTTCTGGTTTGTCCTAAGGAGTTAATGAAAAGTTATACATTAGAAAGGGTTTTTTACCTCGGGACAGGAATGAAGAGCTCTGTGCACTGGCTGTGGCAGGAGGGAGCAGGAAATCTCTCTGCATTTCCCCAGGAGATGCCCATACACAGCAGGGTGTCCTGCAGGACTGCACGGGGGTGGAAAGACATCTCCCAGTTCCAGGTAGAGACATCTCTGTCTTTCTAAGATGTGTAGAAGGAAAAGCCCAAACTCCTCTCATTGCAAAACAATCTAAAAATGTGCAAATGTTTGGGAAATATACCCAAGATTGGAATTAACAGGGAGCAGAAATAAACTGGAAACTTTCGAGTCCAGAGGGTTGAGGGCTTATGGTTCAGGATTTTTTTTTTTTGACACGTATGAAAATTTAAGGAAGGAGCTCTAATTCTTCTTTTCTGGTTCCTTACACTTTCTGGCCAGTGGCTGGACTAATCACTGCAAGATCTGAGGTAGCAGTGGCAATTTTTTAAAGAATTTTCATCAAATCCAAGTTTCTGAAATACTTTTTCCAAGTCCTTCATTAAGGATCCAGCACTTGAAGATCCATTTGACCATAGAGAGCTGGAGCAGCACAACTCTGTGCTATTCTGACTGAGGAGGCTTTCTGGAAGAGATTTCCTATTCTTTTTAACTTAGGGCATTTTATTCATTATTATTTTTGTGGTTTGTTTTATTAACTGAAGCAACAGCAGCAAAAAGTCTCTGTCCTGGACCTAAAAGTATATTTAAAAATACCCCACTTCTTTTCTGAAGCACTGGTTTCCAATGGTTGTTCTGCTATTTATCACTTTGGCATTTGAAAATTTTAGGAATGACCAAGCTAAGTTTGATTAGGAAGTGCAATTTGGACAGGAAAAAGGGAATAATAGGGGATTATGACAGTGGAGAGTAAGCTGGATTGCTTAGGTAACCTGACATCTCAAATGCTTGAGTAAAGTGTGTTGTATTTTATTACCAAAGACAATAACAGAATCACAGAATAGTTTGGGTTGGAAGATACCTTAAAGGTCTTCTGATTCCAACCCCCTGCCATAGTTGTGGTTGTTGTGGTTTGGTGGTTTTTATTTTGTTTTGGTTTTGCTTTTTGGTTTTGTTTTGGTTTGGGCTTTGGTTTTTGTTGTTGTTTTTTTTTTAATCACTGTTATAGTCCATTAAATTATATTATTACCTTTTCTTGCAGAATTCTGTTTTGGGGGGAGGATAAATGGCTTGTTTCTTTTCACTTTGTTCCTGGGAATTGAAAACTCTTATTCCCGTTTACACCAAAGATTTACAATATAGATGCAACAGACTGACATCTTATCTGAAGTAACTTGTACATTCCCAGTAAGTAAATTGTGTGTATGAGCCCTGCAGTTCTCATAAATTCCTTTTGTGGTATAAAGGGATCTCATTACCTCATCTTTAAAACACCAATAAACAGTCAGAAGGTGTAAAAGAGCTTTATAGTTTGTCAACACTATGAACAAACTGTGTGTTCACAACTGAGTTAATTCATTTGTGGTAAATAGGAGAGAAGATGAGAGACCAGCAGGGTCCTGGGAGTCAGAGAAGAAGGGTTCAAAGCCTGTTGTCCCATGACAAAAAGGGAAGGCTTTTTAAAACATTTAAACAATTTTTGGGAGAAAGACCATGGCAGGCTTAGGGATTGAAACAGTCCTCCTAAGACCCATTTAAAGAATCTTGTTTCTACCAACATTTACTTGCTTTCCATCTCTTCCTGACTGGATGTGGCTCCCACTGGTTTCTGTCGGGCTTGGTTAGGTAGTTCCCAGGGTGTCTAAAGGTAGGTAACAACATCTACTCCAAAAAGTTTTCAGGTCAGGGGCATCTGTTTTCCACCTAAGCAACATGTCGTCTTGTCATGTAAATTCTTAGGCCTGGGCCATCCCATAGATTTAAGGTGAAATTCATGTAACTAAATAGAAATGTGTGAAAGACAGAAGTTTCTTTCAAAAGGAAGTGTGCAGGCTGTGACTGTTGGAGACTGAACACAGGTTGGATTATAATGGGTCATGCTCAGCTAAAAGGAGTGTGGAAAGTTATTCCCTGGAGGATGGGGCACTGGTAATAAGAGGTAACTGTGATATCAGCAGATATCCCATTGACTATAGGACTTGTCTCCTAATTAATTAGTTTGCAGCTGCCTCTCCTTACCCTGTAGCAATTTTTTTCAAAACCCTCTATAGTGTTTCCAACCGTAGCAGCTTCTGCTTTCAAAGCTGGGTGACCAGAGGTACCCTGTCAAACACCCAGTTTGAATTCTCAGTACCCAGTGAGTCACCCAGTGTACACCTGGTAGAGGAAATGACATTCATGTCTTTTGTAATCAAAGGGTTATAAATATGGACTTTATTTGTCTAAACCTACAGCACTCAATTCACACTTTGTTTAACTGAAGACAGACTTTCCTGTAACCCTGGAGATAAGTCTGCCCTGACACACCTGACTGAGTTTGCTGAGGTTTGATGTGATTCTGAGACATTTCTGTAAAGGTTGAATTCATGTCTCCTGTTGAACTAGAAATCATGGAGTGGTTTGAGTTAGAAAGGACATTAAAGATCATCTTGTTCTAACCCCCTGCCATGGGCAGGGACACCTTCCACTATCCCAGGTTGCTCCAAGCTCCATCCAAACAGGTCTTGAACACTTCCAGGGATGGGGCAGCCACGGCTTCTCTGGGGAACCTGTGCCAGAGCCTCACCACCCTCTGAATTAAGCATTTCTTCCTAATGTCTGATAGAAATCACTCCTCTTTTAGTTTAAAACCATTTCCTTTTGTCTTATCACTATCAGTATCCTACCACTACTTAGGATTGGGCAAAACCAATTAGTGAAATGAAATATCATCCTACATAGATTTATAAAATGCTTTATGTTAGGGGCCATAAGAAATTAAATTTATACTATTTTTCTTCTTCTGTGCTTGAAATTAAAAAAAAAAAGAGTGTAATTGTACACATCAAAATTGCCTCATTCTTAGTAATTTTGCCTTGTCCATGCAAAACTGCATCTTCATGTCATGCTTCCAACAGGAAGCACAAACCTGGGTCCTGGTGCCAAGATGTTCCCAGTGTTAAATTTGTGATTAATTCATTTGTAATTAATTTTCAAGCCTCTTATATTTCTGCACTGATAACACCGTTCTGCTCTGCTCTGTATTTAAGGCTGTTCTATCAAGTAATTTACTAAAGAGTTCAATTCTTGCTTTGCCTGCAACAACATTTTGAGTCTAAAGGCTCTGTCCTGTCCCTTTAACATGAAGTCACTTCTACTTTGGATCTCAAGATGTGTTTCCTTTTCCAATCCGTGCTAAGTTAATTATTAAAAATCAGTTCAATAATTAAGGAGTTATACAGATTCATCTATTTTTTAGCACTTTTGAGTGTTTCTGCTTGCAGTATTTTTTTGGGGAAAGAAATAATTTAAATATACCACAGCTGTTGATCTGTTAAACCTTTTCTTGTCAAACAGGTAATTTGTTTACCTGTTGCACAGCCCAGTGCCAGACACTGAAGGTTATTTTATGAGCTTTGCAGGTTTTATCTGAATTAGAGTTTGTTTGCAAGGGGAAAGAAGAAAGAGGGCTCTGTGCCTCCAAAGAGTGGCCAAGGAACAAGAGTTTTGTTCCATGGAACCACCTTTAGCTGTTCATGATCTTTGTAGAGAGTCTGTTGGTTCTTTGAAGGAGAGAAACTGGAGAAGACCTCTGGGAAAGGAATCATGGAATCTCAGAATGGGTCAGGTTGGAAGGGACCACAGTGGGTCATCTTGTCCCACCTCCCTGTTCCAGCAGGGTCATCCCAGAGCACACGGTACAGGATTGTGTCCAGAAGGTTCTGGAATATCTCCAGTGAGGGAGATTCCACACCCTCTCTGGGTAGCCTGTTCCAGTGCTCAGTCACTGCAGAGGAAAGAAATTCTTGCTCATGGTCAAGTGGAACTTCCTGGGCATCAGTTTCTGCCCATGGCTTCTTGTCCTGTTGCTCAACTCCACTGAGCAGAGCCTGGTCCATCCTCTGACCCCTCCCTGCAGATACTGATGGACATTGAATGTTATCTCCCACCTATTTCAAGCACCCAAAATGGTATCCAAGGGATCTATCTGGGTCTGGCAGACAGGACAGAGGACTTACATCAGAGCAGTCTGTCCAGAACAGCAGCTAGAGACCAGACATCCATCCAAAATCACATGTTTAAGAACCTGAAACAAACTCACATTCCCCAAACTAAGTGAAATCAACTGGGTGTATAATGGGCTCCCACCAAAACCACAGTGCTGGGAATATTTATAAGTAAGACAAAGAAGCCTCAGTTATGGTCCCTCCTTGGCACCAGGAAAATATCATTGACCATATCCTATGTGTCACTCGTGCTGTTTAGAGTAGAGGACAACCAGACCTGCAGGTGTTGCTTTATGTGGGAATATAAATGGGAAGCAAGGAAATGTGTAGATGTGGTGCTTAGGGACATGATTAAGTGGTGGACCTGGCAGTGTTGGGTTAATGGTTGGACTTGATGGTCTTAGAGGTCTTTTCCAACCTTAATATTTTTATGACTCTATGATTTTATGGAAGTGGAATCTGCTAAATTTGTTTGTTTCTTTTTCCTTAATGAAAATACAGTAGAAACCCTCTATTGGAAATTGGAAGTAGATTTTGAACAGAGAAATATCCCACCCCACCTAAATCATCAGAAAAAAGGTAAAACAAACTGTGGAATGGGAAACAGGGATATGAGCACAGTAAGAAGTGAAAAAAATAAAAAGGAAAAAAAGAAATGGGGGAATGTTTGGATGCCTGGAATATTCTTCTTTTAGAAGAAAAAAAATTGAGAAGATTTTCCTTTAAAATTTTGTGTCAAAGCTTGGAAGTGGGAAAAAAGCCTGAAACAAGACTTTTCCATTAGAGCATGTTTTGAAAGAGGAATGGTTTCACACCTCTCAACGACAAGAGTTGTTGCCCAGCAGTGTTGCTGTAGTATGTGTGTGACAGATGTACTCAACGGGAGTCAGTTGTGTGTCTGGACACAGATGGACATGAAAACACATTAACACAGGCACACAAATCAGGACTATAAACAAAATGTCCAGAGCTGGAGAAAAATTGTGCACTGCACAACATGCAGAGGCTGCTGCCAGTCACTGGCTTTTATGTCAATCCTAAAAATTCACAAGACCCACTCAGTGGAAAAAGGTAAATGAATAAAAATTATGAGACTGCTTCTAGTAAAACAATGCACATGGGTTGATGTGCATTCATGGGGGGGGGGTTGAGCTGGATAAAGCTGTGTTGAGGATGAGGTTTTGGTGTCTGAGACCATGAATGGTGCAAGGTAGGTTTCGGCTTTGTCTGCATTAGAAAACTGTGTAGCCCAATAGAAGCTGAATTGTAAAATGAATGATCCCAGTGCTGAGGATGCAGAGTCCACACTGTACGTGTTTTGGGGCTACTACAGAGTCATTCTTGTTTGGTTCCCTCAGAGTCTAATGTGTATTTTATGTCCTGCTACATTACAGCTTCTGCATTAGTTTCCCAGAATCCCAGGATGGGTCAGGTTGGGAGGAACCACAGTGGGTCACCTGGTCCAACCTCCCTGCTCAAGCAGGGCCATCCCAGAGCACTTGGCACAGGATCATGTCCAGGTGGTTCCAGAACATTACCAGTGAGGGAGACCCCAAAACTACACTGGGCAATCTGTTCAGTGCTCAGTCACTGAACAGGAAAAAAGTTCTTGCTCATGTTCAGGTGGAACTTCCTGGGCATCAGTTTGTGCCCGTGGCCTCTTGTCCCATTGCTGGGCACCCCCAAGCAGAGCCTGGTCCATCCTCTGCCCCCTCCCCTTATATACTGACAGACATGGATGAGGTCCCCTCTCAGTGTCTCTTCTTGAGGCTGAACATCCCCAGCTCCCTCAGCCTTTCCTCATCAGAGATGCTCCAGTCCCTTCATCATCTTTGTTTCCTTCTGCTGGACCTGTTCCAGGAGCTCCCTGTCTCTCTTGTCCTGAAGAGCCCAGAACTGGACACGACATTCCAGATGCACCTCACCAGGGCTGAGCAGAGGGAGATCTGTTTGATGCTTTCCAAAACAACTCATGGCATGAAATGAAGCACCTTAAGTGCAGGATGTCTGGAAGATTTTCTTTGAGAAATTTCAAGTTTGATTTAAGAAAAATAAAAGTGCAATAAGCCAGAAGTATCTCAGGTAGGTTTAGATGGCCACTGTTGATACACAGAGCAGGTGCTCCAATATACTTCAAGATGACAGAGTATAAAGACTTGATTCTTCCTTCTCTGATTCTGCAGTGAATTTATTGGCATGGAGGCACTACTTCTTACTTCTGACTTCATTAAGGAAAGAATTGGGACAATAAACTATAAGCAATGAGGGCACTATAGCATAAGGAACAAGAAAGTGAAACAAGATATGGAGAGAGAAAAGTTTGCTTAAAATAATTTAAAAATGATTTATTGGATGCAACCTCTACCCTCAGTGATCTCTGGTGTTATTACTTTTCTATAGTACAACCAGGGAGGACAGTAACTTGCTGTGGGCTAAAGGTAAATTATGATCTATTGCAAGGGAGGGAAGGAAAAGTATACTAAAGGTGGGTGTGTGAGGCACATACTCTCCCCTGATGGTGTTCAGTGTGTTGGATCTCAATGGACCAATCTGTTCCAAAGCCTGCTAGGGAAAAAGAAATGTCAAACTTCATGAAGTGAAGAAGAGAGGGTTAAAGTGCAAGATTTTTCATTGCTGGGGCTTGTTGTACACAGACTGCATGGAATCATTGAATTATTGAATGGTTTTGGTTGCAAGAAACCTTAAAGCTCATCTCGTTCCACCCCCCTGCCATTGGCAGGGACACCTTCCACTATCCAAGGTTGCTTCAAGCCACATCCAACTCGGCCTTAACACTTCCAGGGATGGGGCAGCCACAGCTTCTCTGAGCAACCTGTGCCAGGGCCTCACCACCCTCAAAGCCAAGAATTCCTTCCCAATTTCCCATCTAACCCTGCCCTCAGTCACTGTGAAGACATTTCCCCTTGTCCTGTCCCTCCAGGCCCTTGTCCAAAGTCTCTCTCCAGCTCTCTTGGAGACACTTTAGGCACTAGAAGGGGCTCTCAGGTCTCCCTGGATCCTTCTGTTCTCCAGGTGAACACCTCCAGCTCTCCCAGCCTGTCTCCTCATAAGACTTGTTCTCTAGACTTTGCACCAGCTCCATTGTCTTTCTTTGGACAGAAGAACATGTTTTTGTAAATGCCAGTTATTTGCAGGCCTAGATTCCCTGTATGTAATTTTGAACTGAAGAACTGAGAACTCAAAATGCTTTTTGCACCCAGAGAAGGATGATGGTCCCTGCAGAGTGGGCTTTTCTCAGTTGGTTACAAAGGGTGATTAAGAATAGAGGGTTTCTCACAGAGGTAAGTTACTTTGGGGAATGAAAGTGAACCTCATCTCCCACTGCTTCTTGACCATACTTCTCACCAGCATGTTTTCTCAGTTTTTTTGGGATCAGTAAAGACAAAAGATATAAACTGAAGGTGTTGTTTGGAATTTACTGTTTCTGACCCAAGCAGATGTGCACAAATCCTCTTTTGTAGCATTAATCTCCTTTCTCCTACACGGCGTCAGGAGGAAATGAATGATGGTGGGACGATCTAAGTGAGGCAGTGTTTTCTAATCATAGAAGCATCATCGAATCACAGAATGGTTTGGTTTGGAAGGGACCTTAAAAATCATCTCATTCCAACCCCTTGCCAGGGCTAGGAACACCTCTCACTAGACCAGGTTGCCTAGAGCCCCAGCCAGCCCGGCCTTGAACCAGAAACATGTTGCTCCTGTTTTATTTTGTTCTTTTAGAGTTGACTGACTTGCTTTTTCAAATTATTTTTAATTTTTTTTTCATATTCTTTTCAGGCTGGATGCCCAAAGTAGTTTTCACACACTTGAAATCATCAGCTCATGCTAACGACACACGACTAGTGCTCCAGGAACCTGTTGACTGGGAATCTGGTGATGAAATCGTGGTGGGAAGGACAGGCCTTGGAGATGCCCAGCAGCAGGAAGAAGTGGCTGTTATCGAGTCTGTGAAAAACACAGAGCTGCACCTTAGGTCACCACTGAGGTATCCTTTCAAGAGCCAAGGGGATTTTTACAGCAGAGAGCTAAACAAGGAGAAAATTTGATCAAAGTCAGGATTTGCTGTTTCCTGTGGGACATAATAAGTATATAAATCCCTTTAACAAAGGTGGTGAGAGATATTTCAGTTCCTCACTCTCCCTAAAGCCAGTGGACATTCAATGCTGAATGTTTCTGACTGTGTTTAAGTTCTGTATCATTCCCATGAATTCAGAAAACCTTTGAAGCAGAAAACACTCATGGCCAGAAAAGTCCAGTGGCCTCAGTATAGGGATGACAAAGAAATTTCTTGCATAGTTAACTTCTTGAGAAAGTGCATCTTTTTTACAAAAAGTGTCTGACTTCTGTAAAAAATAATAACCTTCCTCTTTTTGACTGATTTATTTAAGGAATACACTTAAATTGAATTGTTTTAGCTGGAAATACTGTTTCCATATTTCTAGTGTGTGGTAATTTCACTACCTTATGCTCTCTTCACCTTCTGTGGATGGAGGTCTTGGACAAACTGTACTTTTCATCATCTCCGGTGTTGAAGCATATTGTCTGTTTAGAAGTAAACCCAACTCCAATGCCCAGGAAGATTAATGGTATAATTTTCAGAAATAATTGGGGCTGGAGGAAGAAAGCACTGATGATTTTCACCCAAATATGTTTTGGGAAGAGAATTCAAAGGCTCAAGTATTTTGCTGTAAATAACATAGAATCATAAAACATTCTGAGTTGGAAGGGACACACAAGGATCACTAAGTCCAACTCCTGGCCCTGCACAGGACACCCCAAAAATCCCACCCTGTCCCTGAGAGTGTTGTCCCAACACTCCTGGAGCTCTGTCAGCCTTGGGGCCGTGACCACTGCCCTGGGGAGCCTGTTCAGTGCCCAACCACCCTCTGGGGGAAGAACCTGTTCCTGATAATATAGTAATATATTATATACATAATCTAAGGGAAGTTTGTGAGCTTGAGAGATAAAAAGATGAAAACAAACATCAGACAAGGAAAAATCTATTTAACCTGTATACAGAGATACACTGGATGTGCCACACTATGTGTCCATAGAAAAGGACTGAAATCAGCTCTAAATTTGGGCTATTGAGGTCATAAACATAAGTAACAATAATTCATAAACACAATTCTTGCCATCTTGCAGGTGCAGATGATTTTATGTCCTTTTTTGTGTTTTTCTTTAGGTACTCCCACAGTGTTGGAGAGGGATGGGGCAATGGTCAAGGTCAGCCTTTGAGTGCTGTGGTGGCACTGATCAGCAGAAGGGTTGTCATTCAGGGAAATATCACCCTGGAGAGAATGTCCCACCTCAGACAGTGTGCAAAATCAGGTGTTACAAAAGGTGAGGGGGTCTTTTCTCACAGAAATGTACTGAGGAGGAAAACTGCTCCATTGAAATCCCCTTGTGGCATTGCTGTGTATCAGAACTGTTCCTTCACAGGATAACTTTGAGACATACCAATGCCAGGGAAGCGAGTTTGTCTTTCCAAACATTGTTTGACATTGAAATGTGAAGTCTTGGGAGTTGAACTGCATTTCATTGTAATATCTCAGATGTATTATTTTCACATTGTTGTTTCAAGCCATCTTGGGAAAGACCCTTTAGTTTTGCTTGAGCCTAAGGGTGTAGAAAAGAAAGTATCTTCTGAAAACATGTTTCAGTGTACATAATATATTAAATTTTTAATTGTGTTTACTATTTAGTCACTTTAAGAAGAAGGAAAAACAAAACAGCCCAATGCTGTTTGTACTCCTTAGTGTAAAATATTGAGACATTGTTTAGTGATTTGGGATGCCAAGAGAAAAATAACAGGTGATGCACATAGTATCACTGGTGATAAAATGTTAAATATCTGTTCTCCTTTAGTTTTACCTGTATGAAACACCATGAAGCCTGACAGGTGGCTTCCTGATTTACACCATCTATTGAGGAAGCAGAATTGGCCACAGTGATTATAATTTGAGGAGAGTTAGGTTATCTGGCAACCCAGGTGTAAGGTTTCCTTTAAAAATAAAATGCCTTGGGCTTTCAGACTGTGACACAAGACTTCATTTGATATCCAGCAGCCAACTGCTTATATTACTCATGGATTTATGGTCCATTTTCTGTGGAACTCATAAATACAGTCTCTGAAATGTGCTAACCATTTGAGGTTTTTTATTTGAGTTAAAGGATAGGAGGATTTCTCAGAGGAGTCACCAGAAGATGAGTGAGCAGTGTTTTTTTGTGGTTAATTTAACTTCTTAAAAAGAAAAATGAGCATTACTGAGCATAAGCAGGCAGTGCTGGAATTTGAGATCCCCTCTGCACCTCCACTGAACAAGCCCAAGTAACACATTCATAACCTGATTCTCCTCATACCAAAATATCCTGAGCACAGACCCATGGAAGGGTGTCTTTCAGGAATTTTCCCCAGCCCTATGATTTACTTACCTTGTCATATAATGGAATTACAAAATGGTTGGAGTGGAAAAAGAAATTAAAGATCAACTACTTCCAAACCCCTGCCATGGGCAGGGACACCTTCCGCTGTCTCAGATTGCTCCAAGCCCCATCCAACCTGGCCTTGGACACTTCCAGGGATGAGGCAGCCACAGCTTCTCTTGGCAACCTGTGCCAGGGCCTCACCACCCTTACAGACAAGAATTTCTTCCTAATCTCTAATCTTGTCTTCCAGCTCTGGGTAGTAACAGCTCCCCATACATCTGCAGGGAGAGTCAGGAGAGCAGAGTTTTAAAAAAAAATTCAAAATGTCTTGTTTCAATTTAGTTCCATATATCGATGCCCAACCTCCTTCTCAAGAACCTCACCCCAGGGAAATCAAAGTCAGATCCATCTTCCTCATGCATAGGACCATTTATCATTAAATACAAGAAACTTCCCAAGAAGTAAAACTACAACAGTTTCCTGCTGGTTTTGATATATTTTCCTCTAAAAATGTCCAGGCTTTTAGGGAAAAAACCATGAGGCTATTTAGAGGGAACATCAGAAATGTTTGCTGTGGATATTTGTGTTTGGGCCCAGCTGGAGATCTCACTGGGTCAGTGTGGTGGGTCTCACCCTGCACATCCCATGGTCACCTGTAGAAGTGACACTCACAGCTCCCACTGGGTTGTATTTTAGGCAGCTCCAAGTGTCTGTACAAGCGAAGTGAGAGGCAGCTGGGGGCTCGGGACCTGGGAGCCATCGTGGTTGTGGAGGCTTTCCAGGGAGAGGCGACTCGGCTCCAGTTGGAGGGTGTCCAATTCCACCATGTTGGCCAAATATTTCGTCACCACTGCAGTGCCCTGACTGTTATTGGCAACACATGGATGGCAGGTGAGTTGGCTGTACTGGAGGTGGGCTTGAATGATCTCAAATGTTCACCTTCTCACACCCAAAGCTGGGGCAGATGCTCTCAAAACCTGCTTAGCTCTGGAGTCAGTGGACAAATTGGATTACTAAATGTGAGGAAACCTCACCTGTGGTCCAAGACCCAGTTATGGAGATGTTTCAGCTGCTTCTTCCTAAAATAATATTTTGTTTTTATGCTACACTACTGTGTTGGTGTGCTGCTTCTAGTTCTGGAAATGAATGCACTAATACACTGTGAGGGAGCCCAAAGGTGTCTCGGGGCTGTCTGCTAAGTAGAGTCCAAAATTTAATTTTATCACCCAGAGGGTAAGGAACATATTCAGTTCTTTTTACTTTGTCGCTGGTAAGTGCCAAATTCATTCTGTGGAAGTGGCAATGATGGCTCTGAAGACTGGTGGTGACAGGAGCAAGTTAGGTGGGCTCAAAGAATATTTTAAGGGTACTGGATGGGACTTTCCCCTCCAGCTAAGCTACACTTATGCCTCTCATAGAATCATTGAATCATTGAATGGTTTGGTTTGGAAGGAACCCTAAAGATCATCTAATTCCAATCCCCTTGCCAAGGACAGGGGCACCTGTTTCCTAAGCCATCTTCAGCACTGAGGATCCAGGCTTCCTGGTGGCAGAAGGCAGCACTGGCCATGATCCAGATAGAGGGCAGGTCATTATGCCTGGCTAGAGAAGGGGTACAAGATACCTGCCCTGTCCTCACTGCCCTTCTGAAAGATTCTTCCTCCTCTTCAAACCCACTTCAATCATCCAACTACCTGAGCTCATAATGTACTTCCCTCTTGGGATCTTCCCGTATCCCTCCTCTGGATCTCCTCCACCTTCCTCACAATAGTGGGCCACCTCCCATTTCTGTGCTCAGGCCCTCTCCTTCCTCCTGTTCCTTCCTCAGCAATACCCACCTGTGATTAAAGACCTGCCAGGTGAGTAAGAGTGGGCAGTTGCAACCACACAGTCCCACGGGACCAAAAGATTAATTGCACAGCATTGAACGATGAGGAACTAATATAAAACTCTCCCAACCTTCAAACTGCAGAGTGAATTTTTTATCACAGGCCTCTTTTCTTTCCAGATTCTTACATTCATGGCTGTTGTGTTTTGAACTCCTTTGGCCAAGGACTCCGCCTGACCGGGATCTCAAACCTCAGTGTGGAGAGCAATGTTTTCTATAACATTTCAGGCCATGGGCTTGTACTGGGTAAGTGAAGCAGCAAAATATCTACCCAACATGTGCTGATTCCCATTTGCATGAAAATGGAAAGCATGCAGATCCTTAACTGCCTTCTGAGAACTTTAATCACATCTTCTGCATTTTGTGGTGTCAGTGAATTTGGAATAAAACTCCCACAATTCTACAAACAACTCCTAGAAACTACTTCCATTTGACCATATGCTCTGTCTCTTCAGGACAGTCTTCACTTGATCAGCATCCCTTGTTTTTAAGTGAACAAGGAGAAGTAGAGTTCTTTTAGGGGATTGATTAATCCATCTTTAGAAGAGCGTCATTATGCAATATTTAAGATCCCAGCTTAGTGAAGCATTTAAGAGCATACTTACCTTTAACTCCACTCATTTGACATCAAAGATAATGGAGTGAAAGCATATGTTAAAAGTTAAGCAGAGGATTTAGCACTTAAATAAATTGGAGCTTGGAGCAACAAAAATGTTAAACAACAAAATATTTCTCCTAACTAACCATCAGGAGACTGACTTCCAGCATCTTCTGCTGGGATCTCATGTTGCCTGAATACCTAAAGATAGAGCTCGATTTTCATTTTCCATAAGAGATGTGAAAAAATGACCAATTTTAAGATAAACAGAGGAGGGGAAAAAAGCCTTTAGTCCTGATCCTGCAGTTCCACACACACAGCGAGTCCCTGTGGTGGGTGCTGTGTATAAACATAATGAGAAGTCATAGATCACAATTTAAACAGAGGAGACTATAAACTGAGAGTGATTATACACATCTTGCAGATGAAGAGAGATGCTCAAGGTGAGGTACAGAATCCTTGCAGCCATGGAGAAGCAGAACAAGATCTCCAACCTGCTGGCATCCCTTGGCTCACTCATGCTGGGGCATGTGTTGGAGTTAAAGGAGTCTGGGCTGAGCTGAAGTTTCAGCCTGAATACACCTTATCCCCAAGATGTCTTTAATGGCTTCACTGTCAGCAGCTCCGGAGGGTCTGATGGATGAATTTATGTATCATTTTGTTGCCTGTGAAGGAATATTTATTATAGCTGCCTCTTTACAGGTCCTGAACTGAACTCCCTCACTGATTTCATTTAAAACCCTTATTTTCAGGGGGTTTGCAAGACAGTCATAAAAAGTCGCTCTGGGCTTAAAATTATTGACACACCAGGTCTCAGCTCGAAAGCCAAAACCTTTTATGGCACCTCAAAAACTTGTATGGATGTCAAAAGAACTGCTTTATGCTGTTCGTGCTCTGGTAGTGAGATGGTTTGTGGTAAATAGAGCCTGGAAAAGATATTTCCTAAATAGATCCTAATCCAAAAAGTTGAGAAAGGCTCAAAAGACTCAGGGAAGGCTAAAAGTAATTAGTGCCATCCCCAAAACCAAAGGATGTAGATATTCCTGTGAAGTGGCTTATGTTAGGGGTAGTAATCATTGGGGAAGGGATCTGTATTTGGAACAGAACTTGAGCAGATATAAATGAGGATAATAGTTTATGTTTACTAGTAAACTAAATAGATGTAATTTGTTCCTAATGTGAGACAAATAGAGATGTTCCACTTCATATTCTTATTCCAAAAGACCAGAGCAGGAGATCGTATGCTGATCATAGAATCATAGAACCATTAAGGCTGGAAAAGACCTTTAACATCCAGTCCAAATATTACCCCAGCACTGCCAAGTCCACAACTAAACCTTTCCCTCACACGTTTTTTGAACACCTCCAGGAATGGTGACTCCACCACTTCCCTGGGCAGCCCATTCCAATGCTCAGACCACCCTTTCAATGAAGAAATTTTTCTTAATATCCAATCTAAACCTCCCCTGGTGCAACTTGAGTCCATTTTCTCTTATCTTATTGATGTGTTCTGTGATTCTGTGATTCTATCCTTACTTGAACTTGACTTGTCCAAGGTCTGTCCAAGACTTGTCAAAGTCTTGTCTTACCAAAGACTGTCCACTTTTTGCTGTTGGGTGGCCCATTTCTTTAAGGTGTAGTTTAAAAACGCATTTCTTTTGTTTTCTTTTTCCTAGTTCAATACTGTTACTAGATCTGAGGCACCCCACGAGTCTGAGCTGTCTGATCAATTGGGTGATTGATTTTTCCCTCTTTCTTCTCATATTCCATTGCTTAGGGAGGCAATGCCCCACTTTTGTTCAGAGTTGCATCAGGTGTTTTTAAGTATATTCAGAAATTTTCTTACATGTAAGTAGGGCTGTGAATGGAGACACAGGAGATAGAGCAGACTTTGAACCCTAGTACTGCCAGGAGCATGCCTGTGCAGAGGTGAGCCCTTTTCCCACTCTGAATCTCTCTTTTTCCCAACTGTAAATCTGCTTTATAATATATATATTATTTGTTTTCAGCATAAGCTTGCAATACAGTAGATATGGCTGGTGATATATTCACCTAGTACAGTAAATATATGTAAATGTAACACCTGGACTTGTGTGTATTGAAATGCAGAGTCATGACAATAGGGAGGTTCCAGCTATGTGTACATTTATGTTAATTTTTCTTTTTTTTTTCTTGTTTTTCCTTTATTTTTCTTCTTTACTTTCCCTATCTTTTTTTTCCCT